>NW_020455652.1:192697-386023 GCF_003342845.1 Nothoprocta perdicaria
CCCCGAGCCTCCCAGCCAGGTGAATGGGTGAAAACGAGAGRGAAATGGGCAACTGGCGGTGGAAACAGAAGCGCGGACGGCTGTAGTTGTGGCTGGAAGCCCCCCCAAGGAATCGGCCGCCAGCCGATTCGTCCCCAGCCCCGCAAATCCGCGCAGTTTCAGCCGAGCCCTGCATGGAAATGCGGAATAATGCGAGGAATCCCGTTTCCCCCCCCAGTTACGGAGTCATTTTATGGTACTTCTTGAAAACCCCGGTGYCGGCGCGTGTGAGCGGCAGGGGTAGATGGGGTCCTGCTTTTGCCAACGCCGGTGATTGCAGGAATTCAGGTATTTGCTGCCATTCCCTGGGGATAAGTGCGCTGCCAAGCCGTGCATGCCTTCAGCTACTCCTGGTGTATTTTAAGAAACACATGAAACTCTGGTGCTGGATGACTCATAGCATAGCAGTCCCATTAATGCAGTTAAACACAAAATGCATATGCCAAAAAGGGATATCCCAAGGGCTGCATTTTCCTTTTTTTTTTTTTTCCTTTCTTTTCAAAAATGTGCTTCTATTAATGCCTGCAGATAGTTCCTGAGCAATTCACCTCAGCTCCCAAAGCAGGCGCATTCCTTTCGTCCCTCTCATGGATACAACATGCCTGATTATCCATCAGACTTGTTTTACTTTTCCTTTCCTGGATTTTTTTCCTATAATTGGGACATCACTGCAGGTTCCATTTAGTTGGTAGGATTTTGCATCGTTAAACTGCTCACACCCAGCCCCAGGCTCTGCCTTCGAGACACCACAACCTACGGATTCCTGAGCTTCATCCTTAACCCCCTCTCCCCATCCCACATCCCTAAAAGTTCTCTAAAATACTCGGAGTGTTAATATAATGAATAAATATGTAGTGGTCACAGTGGGTTAATCATTAAGCTAATTAGGGATGCTCCCTTTGTTGGTTTAATAGAACTTAAGTTTGGGGTGTGAATTTCCAGAGCGGGTCCACACACGGCATCCACTCCCCATCAGTCCCTCCCGGCACACGCGGCAGAGCCCAGCGAGAAGGGATTCCCCATCTGCTGCCTTTTCTCTTTTTTTTTCCTCGCATCTTGGCTGATTCGAGGAAAAAGAGAAAAAAAATACAGCAAGAGGATACCAAGGATGACTGTCCAATGAGCCTGCACAGCGCGGTGGTACTCGGAGGACTGAAACGCATCCCTCTTTTAGCCATATACGTCAGTGCTCGCATGCGAGCCCGGCGGGGGAGCGGGCGTTGTGGCCAAGCAGGGCAGAAAACACGGAGGAATTCACGGGAGCACAGGACTGCAGAGCAGTCTGCAGCCTGCACGTGATGGAGAATTCCTGCAGGATGCGGGGCTGGCACGCGCTTCCCACGGCGGCGCAGACGCTCCGCAGGCCTCGAAGCATCCAGCCGTATCCTCCCTCATTAGTTTCCTCTTGAAATCAAAACATCTTCCCCCTTTTCCCTGCACGAGCCTCCGTCATTCATTTCTCCCCGCTTCCCAGCAAGATTTTTCTCATGCTTAGCATACGTGAAGGAAGAAATTCAGCTCTGCTCGAGGAGCTGGCAATGAGCCCCAGGCGTCTTTTATCATYGTTTTGAGGGCTTTGGAGGTACCCTGGGCATTGCTACTGTGTCTGGATACCTTCTGCACCAGCTTTGTAATGGGTTCCCAGGGAGCCCAAGGACTGGTGGTGTTTGGGAGTGGGTTGGGATGATCCATGGGGCCTCTTTGCTCCCTTACAGGGTGTTCGAAAAGGAGAGTTCCGAGGGCTGCCATAGGGTACGACAGGAGCTGAAGGGTGGTGCTGGCAGAGCCCAGCTGTGGTTTGAGTGTGAACGGGTTAGTCGCCCTCCCAAACGAAGCARGGCAGCCTGGCGCGGCTCAGACGGATAGTCCTATAAAACACTGGGACAAGCTCTGAGATGTCCCAGCAAAGGGAATGGTCCTGCCCAGCATATGTTGGCTAGGGTCACGGCAAGGTGGGTTGATGTTACCCAGAGCAGTTGTGGAGTCTCCTTCTCTGGGGATCTTCCAAACCCGCCTGGATGCYGCYCWGTGCCCCGTGCTCTGGGTGTCCCTGCTGGAGCAGGGGGTTGGACTGGGTGATCCCTAGAGGTCCCTTCCAACCTCAACCATCCTGTGGTTCTGTGATTCCTCTTCCACACATACATATCTTTATTTTTAAAACAGATGAGCCCTGCTATCGCACCTGCTAGATGAAGACTGAAGAAGCTGCAGATATTTTTGCTGGTCATGCTTTCACATGCTTTTCGCATTCCCCTTTCCTGATGTATTGCTTTATTTGAGGGAATTTTTCTTACGTGGTATTCAAGCATCTGCCCCTGCCTGCCCTCAGCCGGTCAGCTGCTTTTCCTCCRAAGCTCACAAAATTCCCTCTGCTGCTCCACTTCTCTGACCCTCTATGTCTGTAACTGGAACAGCCGGAGGCAATGAGAATTGTGTAACCGTCTCCCCACGTCCCAGGTGCTTGGGACAGGTCTGGTTACTTTGATAAAATGTCTCTTGGGATACCTAGAGTAAATCTGTATTAGATTAGGCCACTTATAAATAAACTAGCTGCTTGCTATGGGAAGGAATTAAAAACTCATCGTTTCAGTTACCAGATGAGAAGAGTCGTGACACACAAATATTTCACCTTTATTTTACACATAAGCTCAAGCCATGTAACGATATATTTAAACAACTAYTAGATTTAAAGCCAGCAATTTAAAACCAGCAAATGTATTGTCTATAGCCTACTGCAGTGGAATCGACATGCCTGGAAAAGGCTGTAAGTGCAGATGTGTGGCCAGGTGACAGAGAACATACAAGTTACGTTTTACCCAACAGAATCACATCTGGGATAGGCATGCAGCCATTCTGARGCATTCTGAAATTCAGTGGCAGATCCAAAATTAAGATATAAAACACATGACAGGCACGTAGGGACATCAAACAAGCTGAAATGTAATGATGTTCTGATGGCTCCCTTCAAACCTTCACAGAAGCTGTTCTGAGGCTTGCTCTTGCTGGGAAATCTGAATGATTCCCTTTTGATAAGCCCCTTGTTATCAAATCCAAGGAGTCTCATGAGCAGCACCTCCTGACTTGGTTTCTTTGTGCATTAAAGGCTTCTTCTGTTCCTTGAAGGATGTGTGAAGGCTCAGGTTTCCAACCTCAGACCCTGTTCTTCCTTCAGAGGCTGATTGCACAAGCGGGCAGTGAGTGTCTCGCCGCTTCCCTTGCGGTCTGGGAAGATGCTGTTCATACGGGTTTACAACAAACACTTCCTTGGGGCAGCTGCCCTTGCGGTGCGATTCATGCGAGCGCCTGCGGCCTCGCTCTTTGGGTCGGGACTAACATCCAACAAGGTGACTGAGGCTCCTCAGCCCCGCTGCTCCATCTTACACAGTGTTTGGAAATGATGAACACGGTTCCTGTCTACCTCGATGCAGGCCGTTAAGTCAATGGGATTACTCCTGCAGCACAAGGTTAAGCACATGCGTGGGTATTTGCTCTCTGGTTTATGCTCATTCCAGATTTGCACCTGATTAACAATCAATCTCATATTTTTACTTCTTAGGGTTATGGGCTGCCACACAAAATCTGGTTGCATCTCTGTGTATGATTCTTCTCTGAGCATTGTTGTGACCGTGTTCCTATCTGTGAGATGACATATATTGACAGCAAGGATTTTTTGATCAGATATAAAAGATTATGTAGGAATGATTACATAGGAATATATATATGTATGTGTGTGTATATTTATGGGTGTGTGTATATACATGTATGTATATATAAATATGTAAAATGCAATATATGAGTCATTATTTGCACTCAAAACTTTATATAAACAACAACAAAAAAGGTCCCTTTGAGGACTGATTCATTTGCAGAATAATCTATACCTGTAGTGAGAAGGTTAAAGGCTGCAGCAAAGAGAAAGGAATAACAATCCTCAGGCTGCTCTAAAACATTTTCCACCCCAAGAAAACCCTTGCTAGGCTTTACTCTACCTTTATTGTGTCACAGAGCACGACACATTAGTGAAGTGTCCAGTTAATGCTGCACAGAAGCTCAAGGTCACTCCTGGGAGGTTTTGTAGGCAGGATGGAGATGAAGACTCCCATGAAACTGCAGTGGAAGTTAATCAAGTTGCATGGTGGATTCTGAGTTGTGGCCACAGCACCAGAGCTGTTCCTGAGAAAAACGTCATGAGGTGCTTGTGACCGCAGGTAGGTGAGACCTTTGTCATCAGCCACTCATGAGGAAACATGAGTATATCCAAGAGGACATGGTCTAAAATAAGGCAGCGGGTTGGCCTTGGCCATTGACTCATCGGTATCACTTCCTGCAGCCCCTGCTTTTGCTCCGGGTATTTCTCAAGGGAGCACTGACTTAGCCCCGTCCTTTTGATTCTTCCAGAATGAATAAGATCACAGCTCAGCAGCGGTAATGATGAATATATCCTTGATTTAGAGCACTGTGTGCTCCTTTTAGCGCAAGTGTGCTAAATCTTCCATGAGATGCCTGCCTGATTAGCTTTTATCTTTATACTTTGCAGTCCCAGCAACTTGAAAACTTCAGAGAGAATCTCCAGATTTAAAGTGGAGAATTCTGTTTAACTGGGATAATCTGTTCAAGCGAGAGAACCGTGGTAATGGCTCATGCCTCAGGGTACCACTGAAAGCCTTTGCATATAGACCTATTTTGCCTTTTATTTTAATGTTTAATAACACATTTGTTTGGTCACTTGAAATGCTACATGGAACTTCTCTGGAAGAGACAATCGTCAGCGTGTTTCAGTGCTAACCATGTAGCTTTTCTGTGTTTGTAAAGCACACCTTATGGAAAAAAAAAAAAAGAGGGACTTTCTTTCCTTAAATATTATTGCAAAATTTTCTGACGTCAAACAATGAGACACAAATTACTCTGTGAACTGTTAACATATGCATGTTTACATATGATATCTTATAGCCAAAACAGATTAAGATTTGAAGCTTTAACTGCTGTTGAGTTTCCACTTCTGTGAATCATACAGATCAGCTTATTCATCATCAGACACTTCATTTTTTATTCTTTAACTCTTTCAAGCTATTTCTGTCGGGTGCAGAGTTTGTGCCCAACAGGGATCACATCTGGCTAAGGAGGCCACACTGTATAACAAGCCCGAACCTCTGCAAGTGGAAGAGCAGAGAGCTGCCAGTCAACTACAGCCACCCTCGTGAATTGATGGCATTTTGTAACTTCCATCACAATGTCACCTGTTGGGCACAGCAGCTTTCCCTGATTCCAGAGGCATTTCTGTCTTTCCGCCCAGTGGAGTGCCGGGTGGAAGTCAAGCTAATGATAAACAGTCCATCATATTTCAATTTCAGCTGGCAAATAACTTGTGAGCACCTACAATGAGAGATCAACTAGATGGCTTGAATTCCAGGTTCAGAGAAAGAATTTCACTCTTCCTACCTGGAGTTCCGTGGATGTCATGACATAAATTAGATGGAAAAAGGGCAAACATTTTGGGGAACAGAACTTCATGGGTTTCTACAAAAACAGGCAATTTTCTCCAGCAGTTGGAAATCTTTGCAGTGCATCACTGATTTGGATGGGAGTTATTTAAGTACAGATCTACAGATGTTGCTGCCAAAGACCAGCCCGTTTCTTGCAGCGGGGGATGGAGGGGATTTGGGCAGCGCTCTGCGGCTGCTGCTCACATTTCCAGACTCACACATGGTGCGTGGCCCAGGCTAGTGAAGGAAGCAGGTAAAGTCCTCTGTTGTGAGGCAGGAATGTAGGCATTCAAAGACACCTTTCCACTCACAAAGGAAATAAATGGGCGCTTGGCTGTTCCCTTSTCCTTGGAATTGTTGCTTCAGATCTGTTTGGTATTTCTCCCAGCTGCGTGATCTTAACCAGGCAACTCACCCATTACTTGGGGATTAGTTAATGCAGAGGGACTGAGTGTCCGCAGCTTCCACTAGGTCCCTCAACACTGCTAGGGGTTGAGCCCTCTCTCCCTTTAACATATGGCAAAGAAATGTAGCTGTCACACCTACAATCTCACTTACAGCATTACCCATTGAACAGGAGGGTGTCGATGGTACTGGCAGTGCAGTTATCCAAAGCAACATCAGTACAAACACCACACGGAGCAAACCCAACCCCGCTGCCACCACTCTGCAGCTACAAATTAATCYAGACATAATTGTGCATTTATTAGGTTTTGTGTTATTCGAAGGGCCATTCAATGTGAATTAGATTTGAGGTGTAAGGCTGGGGCTAACGGGAACTGTATTCATCTCTGCATCTGAAAACRTGGGAGCCTAATTAAATGAGACCCACGAGAGCAACATTAAAACACCTCTCTCAGGAACTGCAGATTGTTTAACAGGGCTTCACACGCTTCTGTTTCTGTGTGTCCTGCTCGCAAGAAAAACCTAAGAACCGTTTAGGACATTCTGCTTCATTATTAGACAACTAAAGCCCTTCCTTTTGATACTTAACTGCATTAGTTCCTGAAAATTATTGAATCATCCTCTGCAAAGTTATCAGCTTGAGACCTCAAATGTCTATAAAAGGGCCTGATTTTTACACATAAGCATACAAATATATACTGCTCCATATCCCTCCAGGCTCCTTCCCRTGTTTCAGACTGGGCTTTTGGGCTTCACGGCTCATTTGTGAACACTGTTGCATTTAAGGGTGGACCTTAGGGTTAGACCACATTGTAACAATCATCCAGTTAACTCCTATGAAATGTTTTGAATACAAAAGCCAAATGCAAATAATAATTTAGTTCCCGCTTTCTGCTATAAAATCAATTTACAGATGAATATTCTTCAATTACAAAATGGCAATTGCAGTTTGAAGTGGTTTGCACTCCAAGTGCAATTGGGGTTAATAATGGTCTAATAAAGGAAAGCCCTTCTCAAAGAGTATCCCAGAGTGAGGATTAGCTAGACACCTAAGCTACATTTAACACTAAATACCAGTTTGTAATTTCAGAAAAAACATGACCTAGGAAAATACCATCTATCCCACTAAGGATCCCCAAACCTATTCTTTCTTTCCTCACATATGCCAAGAGGTAATTGCCACCTTACCACCAAAACAGCTCCTTTTATCTATGGCTATTTCTGATTCATATCGTGGGTGCCTTATCTGCTGCATGTCTTCAGATCAATGTAGGTGATAACTGCTGAGTGTCACAAAGCTTAAGTCCTTTTTCTGGACCTGTGCCCAAATGCACGAATATCTGAGGTTTAGATAATTTGAGATTAAYTGCCTCTCAATTCAGGGCGTATGGTTTGTATTTTCTACAAATTAGTTCACTGAATACACTTGTAAATAAGGGTCATATCCTAATATACAGCATTAAGGTATTCCTGGATTCCTGGGAACTCCAAGCCCCAAAATCCTGAAATGAAGCTTCTGCATCTCAAAAGCCAAGCATAAGTTATGGTACATTGATCATAAGAACATAATTGTGAGATTATTGTGAGATTCTGAGATTGATCATAAGATCATAAGATTATAAGAACAAGGCCCAGATTTAAGGAAAGTGGTAATTCCGTGTGTCCAAAGCAAATCAAGCACAATCCAAGTATCTGGAGGATTGTATTGAGACATGGAAACACTCCCAAGCAGAGTATGTGACTTGTGGAAACGCTGGTCAGGGTGCCCTATTCTGAGTACACCGCTCAGTTCCAGGGAGCATCACAACTACTTGTAATCCTGAGCAAAACCCTCACTATTGGATGCTGGCAGAATTTGCACCTCTAAAACACCGAGGAGATTAGCACATTGACAAGGAAGGTTAAATGCTGCAAAACACATTTTATTTGTCAAATACAAGCTTTTAGAGTTTCAGGAAGGGAAAAAAAAACCCAACAAGTTAAACTGGAATTAGACATATTTGGCAGTTTAGAAATGCTTTCAGTTACAGCTGAGACCTTCAACTTTGCCTATAAATGAAACACTTAAATAACGATCAGTTACACAACCTGCTTACAATCAGCAGCTTATCTCACAGAACCTCTAGTAACAAATTTTCTTCGTGGCACCCGCCAGTGTTGATCATCTTTGTCTCCTCTGACTGTCAATGGCTCTTTTAAGGGCTTCATCTGGCACAAGATGTGATTTTTTTACATCAGTGTGGCTACAACCAATTTTAGGGCAGCTGTTAAAAAGAAAAGAGAGGCTCCAGTAAATCAGAAGAATTATATTTGTCAGATACACGTTTTTATAGAACATCTGCTGCTTTATTGGTTCTATTGGAACTATCAGCTCCTTGTTACCTCTTTTCCTCTTCACAAGCTCTCTGTGGGGAAAAATAAATCTGTTTAGGCAAACAGGTGGGACTCAACAGCTCACATGAGAAACAGAGCCCTTGCCTGGGGATCCCTGCCAGGCTTCATGCACACGAGCTGCCTGCAGTAGCGGGACTATCGCCGTGTGGAAATCCTTCTATGTGGCTCTCCCTCTGCTTCTTACTTTCTTTACTTGCTTTACAAGTGGCTGCTTCTTACTTTATTGATCTGCAGAAGATAAATATAGCACAGGTAAATAGGGAAGCTGATTTCTAAGGAAAAAGATAAACCGGGATGATGCCTGCAAAGGCCCATGGGTGAAACAGTGGAAGATCTAGCTGGAGTCAACGAACTGAGAAAGGGCAGGAAGGAGAGACAGGATCAAATTAGCAGCCTCTAAATGAGGATCAAATACAAAATGGCTTACACCTACTTAAGACAGTCAGATAAAGACAGATTAYATGAAAGGTGAAAGATATTCATGGACCAGAGGTCATTTTCCTTTGGCAGAGGCCCAGACATGCATAGTTGATACCCACAGCCAGGAATCACGCTTTTCCGGCATTTTTTTCCCATCTTAGGACTAACTTTTGCCTGAGTTGCTGCGTTTAGTCAGTACTCATCGCTTTTATACCATATTTGCCTACAGCCTGCTGTGTTTGTCATGGGTAAATCACTTGATTGCTCCGCGCCTCAATTTTTCCATCTCTCACCTTACTAGAACAATGACACAACAGGAGGACGGTAATTACTTGCAAGATTAATGAATAACAAGTGCTCAGAGGGCCTCCCATAAAGCTTCTTCTGCAGGCATAAAGTACTAGCGTGCTCTTCCAGGCAGCGGAAAGCAGTGGGCAATCTGAGATAAGCAGGAATTGCCTCCAGGGATCCATTAGCAAGTCTGTCCGYGTGGGAAGGGCTGGCTGTGCGGAGGGAGGCCGTGGATGAGCGGATACTGGGCCAGCAGACTGCCAAACACCCGAGAGATGCAATGGACACGTGTAGAGCTGCTTACAGGCACGCTGGTGTGAGCAAAGAGCAGCTCTGTCATGGGAGGGCGGTGGCTCTGGGATGAGGGCYGAGGGGATCCTGCTCTCCTGGGAAACGGTGGCTGGAAGGCCGGCCCGTAGCGACACGAACAGAGCAATTGACTCCAATGGGGAACTCAGGGCATTAAACAGCAGCCTCTGTAGCTCTGCCACGGGAGGGCGGTGCCTCAGGCGTGAGGATCCTGCTCTCCTGGGAAACGGTGGCTGGAAGGCCGGCCCCTAGCGACACGAACAGAATGGTTGACTCRAATGGGGAGCTCGTTGTGTTTCAACAGCAGCCTCTGCAGCTCCGCCATGGGAGGCGGTGACTCCGGGGTAGGGGCCGAGGGGATTCCGCTGTCTCCAGAGCTTTCCCTCAGGTAGCGGCGGCTGGAAGGCCGGCCCGCAGCGACACGAGCAGAGCGGTTGACTCGAATGAGGAACTCGGTGCCTACGCTGGCCTGACTCCCACCACGGCCCACTATGGTTTTCCAAAGCCTGACTGCATTTTCACGCAACAGGTTAAAATTAGAGCTGGTCAAGTACGATTTTCCAGAGAAAAGTCAAGCAATCTGTCCAAATTTAGTTAGTGTTACTGCAGTGCCTGCTCTTCTCTGCCGTTCTGGAATAAACTGCTGTAAAATGCTAAGGCTGCAAGCTAGAAACCCAAAATTAAGAACCGCAAGGATTCAGACTGCACAAATAAACTTCAGTTTGGCTATACTGTAGCTTTGGGAGATGGATGTTATACGGCTTTCATGGCTTTTTACTCTATGTTCTCACCATGTAATTTCTTTAAGGGTAAAATAAAATCCACTTACCTTACCCTACGAATTTATTGGCAGTGGTCAAACGTTTGATCCACCACCACAATATTCAATACTATGACATCTTTCCAACGGATTTAACATCAGAAAGAATTATTTAGATATAGCTAGCCTAAATCCAGTTCCTGATTCCAAGAAGTACACTCTGCAATAGCTTTAGGCTGYTACGCACCAGCTCCCTAGCTAGTCCATGACTTTTAAGTTTCAAACCCAATCCACAGCTATGAAGATCTTGTTTATATACGGAAGGAAAAAACAAATGTGAAATTGATAATAGCAGTGCTGAGGACATAACACTTAGCCTAATCTTGCTCAAAAAAGAGCTTGAGCCTTTATTTTATTTTATTTTATTTTATTTTATTTTATTTTAATTTAATTTAATTTTAATTTTATTTTATTTTTCTGAGGTGAAAATCAAAACCATCCCAAAATTGAAACTTACCAGGGAGAATGCTCAGGTGTAATAATTCAACTTTCACATATTTTCAATCAACAAAATATGTCCTAAGTAGAAAGTGGCAGGCTGCTTTTGTGTTGTAAAGTAAGAATTATTTTACTGCTTTGTAGGAGAAACTACACAACCTGGTCTAATGACACGCTGTGCTTTTTAAAGATTATCATTGTTTTTAATATTTTTCAATTCCAATTGTATTGGAATACAATTGCAGAAGACAGTGCACACAGCAGAGATGTTTTTTTCATTAACTTTAAGGCTTGCTAAATACACAGTGGGAACAAAAGGAGCAACTAAGTTTTACAAAGCTCAAGTTCCTCTCTGTTGTTCATGGCTACATAAAGTCTCTTTGATTCTGTTGTGCAGACACCACGAATAACTGTGACTTCCCCGCACGCTTCCTGAATATATCCTTGCACATTGTTTTCATAAAAAAAAAAAGAGAAAAAAAAAGGAAAGAAAAAGATCCTTCATGTGCAGAGCACTAATAGGAAGCCTGTGACTTGGGCAGACACTGAAGTATTACTTCCTGTAGCCCTGCCAATCCAAATACATTTCCTAGAACAAGTGGAATAGAATTCCACTTACACAGCAAAGCAAATAGCTTTTCCACACATTCTTATTAACTTACCAAACTTTCTTCTTTTGCTGATTTCGAGTCTGGATAATTTTTAGAATGGCATCTTCTTCATAAACATGACCACAGACTTTGTTTCGAACTGGCTTCTTCATTTCCATCTGTAATCAATAAAGCTGTAATTAAATGAACTGATAATGCTCATGAAAATGCTTCATACAAGATTTTTACAGAAAGCAGCAAGAAAACTGTCTGCCACCCATCCAAATTGTGGGATCAGGTCTAGCATGGTAAACTGTATGCAGGTTTGTTTTGATTTTAGGCAGCACTGCTTCTCTCTGATGAGGATCAAAATTTATAGTGCCTKATCTTCAATAAGAATTACAGACTTSTAACAAAAAAATCTAGTGAGGAATAACAAATAACGATTTCTCAATGTATTACAGTAGCAGGGATAGCATACCTGGGTAATGGGACAGATAAAGTTCACCTGACTCTGAGTCACAGCTATGTCTTCATCGATTTGTTCAATGCTTTCATTACCATCACCTGATTGAAGGCGAACTGTAATGGAAAACAATGCAAATTTCATTCACTGTGTAATATATATATAGTCAACAAGCAAATAAAATCCAGCATCGGCCAAACATTTTCTCATAGTGATACTAAGATGCCACAATATGTTTGGGTACCACTCCCTTAAAAAGATACTGCAAAAACATACCATAACGTGGTTTCTGTTTGAAAAGGTGGATTTTTAAAAGTCAACCTCTTTTTGCAGAGGAAGGGGAGCTAATACCAGCCAATACTAGAAAGGAATGAAAGAAAAGAAAGTAAGCTGGCCAGCATACATGTAAAGTTTTTGGTTTTCTTGTTCAAGTTCACCAAAAAGAACAGTTTTGGCCGACCTGTCCCCAAGATCAGTTTGTGTTTGAGCATCACAAAGGGACTCACTATAAAGCCTGTATAAATACACAGCATATATTTTTAGAGGAATTTGTATTATTTACCATAATGCATCACCAAGTCATGCCACTATATTTTAACAAGATTGTAATTAGTGAAATCAGCCTGAGAACAAAAGCCAAGAATGTGTCATTTGAGAGATACGATAGAAACATTTTTGAAATAGCCTAATGCAGGAAGGGCAGAACAAAATACTACAGTCTCCCAGAATCCACTTGCTGGCTCTACGCCAGGGAATGCCTTGACCTTGAGGAGAAACAAGTCCTTACCTTTAACAGGATCAGAAGGAAAAGAACCCACGGGTACACCATGAAGAAACTAATTAGTGCTACATTGGAACAGTTAAGGAGGATACTTACTACTAAGTATAACCTTAATAGAGGTACACGTCCTGTTTCATCTTTTGCTTTTTTCTCTGTCATTGTGAATGTCGGCTTTTAGTTGAATCTTACCTTGTGATAACCTGAGGCTTAACACCTGCCATAACCTTCCATTCCTTTGGGGTAATTCTGCAATGTTTTTGCAGCACCCAGTACCCTGGAGCACATTCTTCAAAGCATCCCAAACTCAACAAAATATTTCTCGCTCCAGCTTCCCAGGCTAGTTTCCAAGGCAGCAACACAGGAATCAAAGAGGATGAAATCATTCAGTGGCCAAGAGTAGCTCCGCTAGCCAACAAGGTTCTGAGAAGCACATTTGAACACTGAGGATTTAGAACTGCTACGTGACTTGCCTTCTTTAGAGTGCCTGTTTTGGCCACCTTTGCTGCAGCTTCTGTTCTTTGTTGGCAGCTGGGCTTTGCCTCTCCGCGTCCCTGTTACTTGGTCCTTTGCTTTTGTTAAGGACCAGCATTCCCTAACTCATGGCCAACCCTGCGTGCCAACACAGTGTCATCACTCCAGGTTCTCTTCCCGTGCAAGCACAGTCTGTATGACACCCAACCTAGACTCCAAGCACGCTGTCCCATGAACAAACACATCTCTGGTTCAGGTACCCTGGTCATTCGTCCTCCAGCCATCATCGCACCAGGTCACCTCTGGATATGCTGATCTTCTTTCTTTGCACCTTGCTTTCCACCCTAGCAGAGCCTGCTCTTCTTTCCATTTTAACATAAAACGGTTTTTCAAGCATTCAGGATGATTCTGACCCTAGCTATAGATACTACCTACAGAAACTTACTCAAGCAAGTATCAACGGTATCCCTGTTTCTAGCAAACGTCTTTGCTAAAATGGCCTCACTCAACAAAGTATGGGGCATGGTCAGGGGAAGAGGAGCTCAAATATCAAGTTTCAACCATAACTTTATGGTTTTTAACCAACAAGAATATTTTCCTTCCTTTACCAGGTACTGACCCTCCAAGAAAAGTAAACACTTGCAAATCAGAAGGAAAGTGGGCACAATTTAGGAATTGCAATGGTACAGAGATCTGAAAAAGATCTGCATCTGTTACCAAGCTTAGGAAAGGAAAACCTGCCACCTATTATTCTTGGATTGCCACCTGCCACCTATTATTCTGTGCAGAAGTGCAGTTTTTAAGTGAAGCTTTTGAAATACACAGCCATGGGTGATATCCCATTTAGTCAATGAGGCTAAAGAGTATCCCAAATACCAGTTAAGTGCAAGCTTCCATATGGGCTGCTGTATTTAAATACCATATTGGTTTTCTTTTCAGTGAATAATGCCAACAAAAAGCAAGAGATTGTGATTTTTTCTTAAATCCCTGTATCTGCAGTCTTTGGCATACTGTGGCTCTAATATCTCCTTTTGACAATAACTGGCAACTTACACTTTTGTATCCTTTGTACTTTGTTCCAGCTCAGGAACCTGGCATGTTCTTCCAGTGCCCCGGTGCCTTATGTCTAGCAATGAAGTCAAAACACAGTCATGCTACCAGATCTAGGCTAGATGATTGATTACAGAGGATCATTTTTATGTCAGCAATAATTAGATACCAAGGAAGCGGAGGAAAGTTTTAAAATATGCAKTTTATACCTGTGTTTTTACTTGTAAATCTAAGCACTCCAAGTTAATCATGTTAATGGCCTCTCTTGCAAGAGTGTCTACCTCACTAAGAACCTTCTGATTTCACTAGGGGGTCACCACTTCATTCATCACTTCAGGATGTTTTTACTTAGCAAAAATGCAAGAATTTAGGAAGGTACATYGAAGCATCCAATGTTTAACCTACAGAAGACTGAGAGGAGATCTCATCAGTGTGTAGGGGAGAATATGATCAACCTGGGGGGAGAATGAAGGGAGGAAACGGCCAAATTCTTCTTGGTGGTGGCCAGTGACAGGACAATGGGCAATGGGTACAAGTTGAAACACAGGCAGTTCCATCTCCATGTGAGGGAAGAGGAACTTCTTTCCTGTGAGGGTGCCAGAGCCCTGGAACAGGCTGCCCAGGGAGGCTGTGGAGTCTCCTTCTCCGGGGATCTTCCAAACCCACCTGGATGCCGCCCTGTGCCCCGTGCTCTGGGTGTCCCTGCTGGACTAGATGCTCTCTGGAGGTCCCTTCCAACCTCAGCCGTTCTGTGATTCTGTGATCCAAGTTCCAAAATACTACCCTGGACTGGGATTGGGGCTTGATTCCCCCCACAAATGTCTCAAGTCTCTAAAGTATTTGGGATACATCATAGTCTGGGCTACTTTTCCCTTTTACCGTGGAGGTGATTCAGATGCCTGTTTGCTGTTGGCTGACAATACACTGAGGTTCAGCCCCATTCCGTTTAAGTGAGACATATGAATTTGCATGAATTAAAACCTTCTGTTTGTGCAAGCTTGTTTAAGTGCTTCATGTTGAATTTAATTTGCAATAAATTTGCATGCAGTCTACCAGGGTAGGGTCCTGCTTTCAAGGGGTTATCATGGCACCATTATTTTAAATATTTCCTTTTCACAAGCAGTGAAAATTTTTAACAATTTATATGCAAGACTGGGGTGTTGCAAGTGATACCTCTAACATGTCAATAGCAAATTAGCATAAATGATATAAACCACCCACAGATTTGTTGTTATTGCTTGGTGTTCTAGATTACAGGAGGAGAGGGGAAAATAACTTCTTCAGTTACTGTAAATTTTGCGGAGATTACACTGGAGGAATAGACACACATACTCCCTGACCTGGTCAACAGGACAGATGCTCTGAACTACAAATCTGTTCACAGAGATCACTATCAGATTTTTTTTTTAAAGTCAAAAGATTTATTTACCAAATGAACTGTATAAAAGTTTGGATGATCTAATTTTTAAGTCTTAACTACTCTACATGAAGAAGAAATAAAAATGCCAGGTCATACCTGCTTCAGCTAGATCAGGTTACATTTTTCTAGAATAGGTTTTCTTGGCAAATTAAGATGAGATGAAGGAAACACTTGAATTACTGTTGCTTAAATTCCAACATTACCTTAAGTAAAAGAAATACATACATCTATTTTTAAATTTTAAGGTACTATATTTTAAGAGTCTTATGTGGAAGATTCAAAACCGATAGACCAGGCTGCTCTGCTGCCATTCAGAGGGACTTGGACAAGGGGGATCCTGGCCTCCATCAGGAGGATGTTKCCAGCAGGTGGAKRGAGGGGATCCTGCCCCTCTCCTCAGYTCTGGTGAGGCAGCACCTGGAGCACTGTGTGCAGTTCTGGGCTCCCCTGGACAAGAGGGACGTGGAGCTTCTAGAGAGGGTCCAGCAAAGGGTAACTAAAATGATTAGGGGACAGAAGCATCTCTCCTATAAGGAGATGCTCAGAGAGCTACATCTCTTCACCTTGGAGAAGACTGGGGGAGGTTGTATCCGTGTGTACACGTATCTGAAGGAAGTTTGTCAAAACGATGGGACCAGACTCTTGGTGGTGGCCAGTGATAGGACAAGATGCAAGGAGGACAAACCGAAACACAGGGAGCTCCATCTGAACATGCAGAAAAACTTCTTTACTGTGAGGCTGATTGAGTGTCACAACAGGCTGCCTGGGAAGGTTGTGGAGTCTCCTGTCTTGGAGATATCCAAAAGCCGTTCGGGCACAATTCTGTGCCACATGCTCCAGGTGACCCTGCTTGAGCCCTGGCCTCGGACTAGATGATCTCCAGAGGTCTCTTCCAAACCCAACCATTCTGCAATTCTGTGAGCCTTAAGAGATTCCAGTTTTCCACCCAGCCTCGCAACTAGAATCTGTTATGAGTATTAGTAACACATTTTTTATCTGGCTATCTCAGCAAGGATGTGTATAGCTAATGAGGGCCCACTACTGCACTAAAACTGCATTCTCACAGAGGTATCTATTTTTGGTAACTCATCCTAATGAATTTTGCAACTGCCAACTGTTTTTGACTTATTCAATTTTAATTAAAAGCTGGTAGTACTTTATATCTCTATCACTTTCATCTCCTGATAAAAAAAGTGACTAATATACCCTAGCGAAGTTTTTTACCGGATCTGCTGAGAGACTGGGAAATGTGAAGCCAACTTTTAAAAATGAGAAATCCACAGTACAGAGACATTAGCTGCTATATTAGAGCTCTATTAAGCAYTGATAGTATACATATTTAAAAAGAATACAGATCCTCCCTGTTGTCATTCTCATTCCTGGGACAGATGCAATGCAGTCTGCTTACTGCTTCCATTGGCAAAAGCATCCTCTACCCCGCTCCTGTTTCCATAAGGTGAATTTTGGCCTTTCTGGRCCTTGAGTATGTACCTGCTGCAATGTAAACTCATGAATTTCACTCCTTTTGTGCTGCACTGTTCTGYCTTCTCACCTGCTTTCAGCCAGATGCTAATCCCCGAACTCCACGGGGAATATTGAGCATGGAGCAGGAAGTCTTCGCAAGACTGAGTCACTAGACAGACAAGGTCTTAGCTCCTGAGAGGGTCTCTTGTACTGCCGACTCCATAGAAATAACAGCAACTGCTCCGGGCTGGGAAAAATCCTATCTCTGAGAGCTCCAAGAACAAYGTAAATGTTACAAGGGCAAGTCAAACACCAAGTGTTCCTGCCAGCTGGACAACRGGGGAGCTGAGGGACAGCACATCCAAGAGCTATAGTCTAAGAATCCAATGGGGCAGGGACTGGAGCYGGACCCTACCAGCTGAGGAAGGGCSGAGGACAAGCCAAAAGAGGGAATGAGCCCAGATAATGTTTTCCACAAAACCTGTTGTCGAGACCACCATTAGTAATATCCGCCAGAGAGGGCAGTGTGCCCCGTAAGGCTCTGAATTTGGGCTAGACTTAAGATCAGGAGAACTAGACCAGAACAACTGTCCAGAGTCCTGTCTCCCACATRGATCCCAGATGGATCCACAGCAAATATTATAAGAAGAGTGAAAGACCAAGGGAAGGACAGAGCAATACCTTCCTGGTAAACTTTCCCAGTCTACAGCAGCTGTGGCCAAGGACTTCCTGAGTCAGAAGTAATATCTTTGTACTTAATTACCCCTGGAGTTTTCCTCCGATGAATTTGTCTAAACTTGGAGAGGGGATTTTGGGCCTGGGCTTTTCAGCTTGATCAGAGACAGTTATCTTTGCTAGAAAGGTTAGCAACAGTTTAATTTTCCTTGAAACTTACCGCAGAGGCTTCAGGTTACAGTTTAATTTGATTTTTAAGAGGGAAAATAAGGTGTGCAAGCTACAGCTGCAGTCAAAAAGTTCAAAGGCTTTCTGCTTTTGCCAGAGGCAAGCGATAGTTTAATTTGCCAGCCAAGCCAACTCAGGCTTTGCATTAAAGTACATTACAGTTTGATTACTTGCTGGTGTTGCAATACACCAGTTGATCTAAGGAAGGTGGCCTCTAACATGTTACTCCAGATTGCAACTGCAAATTTGCTTGCTCCTGCCAAGGCCAAGCAAATTGCAGTTAATTTACTAACAAGTCCTTCACATGTGCCCTGTTTTAAACCACACTTTGTGTGAGAAGTACATAGGCAGGGATTTGGTCAACGTCAAAAATGAAAATACTGGGAATTTCTGGCCTTGCTGATTTTCTGGGAGGGGGAGAAGACCAAGCTACAGATTAGATGAACAAATTAGCAAAATGTTAGATTCTTACCTAATAARAGTGAGGAAGAACAGTATCCCACATTAAGTAATTGTCTAAAAATTCCTATAATGCCATCAAATTTGCAGCATTTGCATATTTTGCAGTATTTCATCCCACTAAGTTACAGGTCTTTTAAAATTATACCGTCCATATTAGAAAGCCTGTTTGCAGTTAATCCTTTCACTGCAGGGTAAAGCTGATTGATGTCAGTTTTCCAGCATGAACATTTTCCAGAAGACAGGCTGCGATTTGATGCAAATGTAATAGGACACTTGATTACAGAAATATAAGTGARGGAGACAGAAAGACACTTGAAGCTACATACAAAATCCTCTTTAATCCATTAATAAATAAAATGTGACTACAAAACTCATCCAGAAAAGAACCCAAACAACTCCAGAGAGTTGTCTGGTGAAACCTTCAACTCATGCAATATTCAAAATGAGGAGTGAAATATAATCCTTGCCTTTGGACTTAGGAAGATCAGACTGCATTCACTGGGCACTGTGTCCCTAGAAATGGGAACAGAAAGTGCATCTGTGATTGCAAATGATGCAGGAGTTTGGCAAGCAAACACGGAGCGGCAGCTTTCTTGCTCATTTTGTCATTGCAGGCAAACAGGAGAAATCCACACTTCAAAGTCCATGGATGACATTTCAAACAGCAGCTTCCTCTTCACTGAAGTCTAGACTAGAGCTGAAGAAGCTCCTGGGGGAGATAGAGTTTACCTAAAAAGCCAGGAAGCTCAGAGGAACCACTATTTTGGGCAGAGCTGAGGAGGCCATTTTCTTCTATCATCTTAAAAATAATCACCTACAATGACATGTAAGCTAAGAAAGCAAGTCAAATGCCAAAGGCTTGTTAAAAGAAAGCTAACTGATCAATTGATAAAATGATCCTTAAAGGACCAGGAAATTCTAGGTCTACATGAGCATGGCTGGCATAGAATAACAGAGGAAAAGTACATTAAAAGCAACGAAGGACAAAGTCTGGAGTCTCTGAAAGAAAAATAAATATCTGACAGAAGGAATTAATTTGCCAGAATGTGAAAAAAAAAACATATTTTGGGTTTTCTCCTACTCCTTAAAATMTAAAAGGCTGTTTCATACATATAGTATGTATATATACTATATACATATATAGTGTATGAAGGCAATTTCCACGTTAGGGAGTGTCATTTCATATATCAGGGTTTAGCAGAATATCACACACATTTAAAAAACGAAGGAATTCATTAGGCACATGAAAGAAAAAGTTGCAAAGGATGCAAGGAGAAAAAAAAAATCCTCCATTTCATTAGAAGATGAACCACTTTCCATTACTAACGTTGTGGTCAAAATCTGGAATGTCACTGATGCAATGCTAACCATCAAATGACATGAACATGTAGGGCCTGCCTACACAGGGAAGCTGTTGCAAAATAAGCGAGGGTGTGAATCCCGAATGCATTAGCGTTTTGGCACGAATTCCCCATGTGGATGCTCTCCCTGGGCATTTTCGAAGCCTAATTCACTTCCACAGTGGCCTCAGGAAGGCACTTAGTGCTGGGCAGGAGCAGGGACACGGGAGCGGTCGGTATCGASAGCAGCTTGGAGCCGCGTTCGTTTGTGCACAAGTTTTAGGCAGTCCTTGGATGGTCTGTTTTGTAAACTTAATTCAAATTCTCTCAGAACAACCCGTGCCAAATATGCTACACATAYTAGTTCAGAAGCATCAACAACACCTAAGACACCTCTCAAAAAACACAACTTCATGTACTCCTTGAGTCTATATTCTTGGAGGTCACTTGGCCCATTCTAGTACATCTTTTATATACTCTTTCACTATCTTTCACTATCAGTGTCTTTCACTATCTAAACCCCTGAACGAGTGACAGGTTTTCAGATGCAACAGCTTCTGCTAGAGAACATTCATTTGACAGAAATGTTCCAGACAGACAGACAACAAATCAAGCAGTGAGGAGGCAAGCTGGGCAGGTACCATGATGTCCCAGCAATCTACCCAAGGCTGCTAAGGAACCAGTGAGCCAAAGAGCCCCAACAACCCCAAACGCCTAAGAGCAAACATCCTACAAGACTATCATTCTGATTATTATTTCTTTCTATCTCTTCCAGTCCTCCCCATATGACTTGTTCTCAAAGACTTTGTTCTATTTTTTCTCCTTCAAGAGCTCTATTCAAAAGAATCTTAAAAAGACACAAAAATAATGCCATCAGTCCCAATGTCATGAGACTGGGGAATATAGACAGTTGTGGCCTGGCAGGGTTTAGGGCGTAAGGAAGAATATTTTTGAGGTGTAGGGTGATGAGAAGGATGAGAAGGCAGGAAGTTACAATCCCTAAAATTAAGATGTTGATTTTGTGATTGCCTGGAATTTCCCTGACTCAGCAGCTGCTGTCTGAAAGTGCAAAGAGGAAACAGGAACGAGGGCCCTCCCTCACCTTCAGAGCTTGTATTAAAGGAAGCTCTTCACTTTTCACTGCTGCCCTCCTGGTCCAAAGAAAGTTGGAGACTGATCTGTCTGTCCGTGATAGGAAAAGACAGAGATCTAATATAGCTCCTGAAATAAGAAGACTTGAGTTCCCCAACACAAAACAAACAGCAAATTGAAATGGTGGGGGAAAAATATCCTCCTCTCCATCCCTTAAAGCCCTGTTAGGCAAGATATTTTATTGCAGAATGAATATTAAAGAGTTCTTACAGCCACACTTTTAATTTTGTTATCTCCGATGCATTTCACTCCTTCAGAAGGCTTTCTAAAATTTTTGGATACTTCAGAAATAAACCTACTTCATTTAGAAATACATAGCATGAGCTGATTACGATTCAGTGTGCAGGGAAGCACTGCATAAACCTATGTAACTCTCTGGAGTACATTATTAAGATTTATAGAGAGGGAATTCCTGTCCATTTTCCAAGCTGTGTCTATAAAAAACGACTCCCTTCTGCATTTGAAATATGAACACTGGCGCTCGAGGTTCACACTAGTCCAAACTCTGTAGCTTTGCACTGGCTGAAATGCCTCGCTGAAATGAGCACCAGGAGCCTTGCAGTCCTTTCCTTCCTAGCGCCGTATGGAAAAAAAGCTCTACCTTTTCACCCACCTGCTAGCGCGGCCCTTCACGATATCATAGCTACATATCTGCACAGGAATAATTTGTGGGTGTCATAAAGCCCAATTCCTTCATTGCTAGATCATAAAGCACTATAAAAAGAGTGCCAGGACTCTTTATTGCCAGGACTATTTAACTGGTGGAAAATTGAGGCAGAAAGCAGGGATATGTCCAGAGACACCAGCATATTTTGTGTGCTTGACTGTTGTCTTTCTTATTAGACCACATTGCCTTCCCCCAAGTAACAAAGACTATGAGCTGTTTCTAAACACATTCTTAACAAATTCATAGTTTTATGCTAAAAGCAAAAGCCCAAAACAGAAACAAGTGTCCTTTAGTAATTGCACAATATCTGGTTGTTTATATTCAGAAAACTAATACTTGCACTGAAGAACACATGATCTTTTTTTTTTTTTTTTTTTTTTTTTTTGTAAGTCACATTTCTAAAATGGTGCTTCTTTGCTAAGAAACATGAGAGAAGAAAAAAAATCAGCATTTAGCATCATATCAAAACAAGTTAGGAAATAAACCTCATAGATGTTCTTTTAAAGAGGAACTTACAGAGCTACCATTGCTCAATCATAAAACTGCAAGGCTTTTATTTAGGTTAAGGCTGAGTGGCATATTGCATGTGTGTGCTATAAGGCACTTTTTGCATAAACTTTGCTGGTCACAGTGAACATATCTGAACTATAATAATCTTTACAGAGCTGTTCCCTAGAAGAAATAAAAAATGCTGCTCATCTTGATTTATATCCTTCAAAACGAAGTCATGGAGACTTGTGCAGCTAAACACAAAATTATCATCACTTAGGAACAGCTGAACAATTATTTTTCTCATCGTGTCCTGTGATGTAAGATTAGGCTTCTTGAATGGCAGGCAGTAGAAAAATATCTAATGCTAAAGCCCAGAGCTATAAATACTCAGAGTTTATTACTGCAGCAATCTAATAACTTTTGATGCTAATGTGTAGCTAACTTTAACTCAGATCAATATTTACTCAGAATCTCTCTGTATAGAGTCTCCCTTGGCAGTGCTTCTACATTAAYGAACGCTACATGCATCAGCAAACCATTAGGTGTTGTCTGCATGGCAACACAGGCATTTCAGACCTCACCAGGCCATTTTTTTCCATGGTGCAAAATATAGACCATGAGGAAACAGCTATGGTTTGTGGCAAGTGCCCTGGGAAGCCTGTGTGTCTCATAAATAAAGTTAAGCAGCAAGCAAAGTCTTATGGCCCCCCAAGTCTACACACTCTTTCTCTCTGGATCAGGTAAAAACCTAGGGAAAAATCGACAGGGAAAGTCCCTGAAGACCCTCAGCACAGACATGAACAGCAGTAGACCCAAGAACTGCTAAGCAGGTCAAGCAGAGCAAGGAAAAACAGTGTGGAATTGCTGGGAGAGCTGTTGCAGTGTCACTCGTGCTTGGAAATAAGGACAGGGGAGCAGGCAGCTAAATCACCCGGCACTCTGTGCAGTGCTCACTTGCTAGCAGAGCAGTTTGCATTATGCTCACCTATTCAATCTCATATTTATTATCAGGATGGAGGAACATTACAGCTGTCCCCTTAATGGACTATTAATTTTCCTTGCCCTCTGTGGCTGGCACATCAGTTCTTGCAGAAACACAAACCACCCTAGCATGTGTGCTGAGAAAGAGCAAGCCTTTGTATCTCAAAATATTAACAGCCTAATGTAAGCGACACAATCAAAGTACTCTAATTAAGGAAAGAAAATAAGGAAAAATGCACTCTCTAAGCAAACACCATTTCAAAATAATGAAGCTGCCCAGAAAGGTACAGCTTGGATTTGTTAAWGCTCCTTTTACATCAGAAATGAAGTGCAAGCACTGCTCTGCAACCCGGAATTTAGGTTGGGTCAGTGTTACTGAGACTCTCTGCCTCACACAGGTAATTAAGATTCCTCCTTTCTGAAAAGCTTTTAGTAAAACTAGTCCGGGAATTAGTGTGGGAATTAGGTTCAAATGCCAGACACACTGGAAGGAGCGGAAAACCTTTGAGTAGAATCAGGATTTCCCTGATTTAAAGCTTTCATTTGCAGATACCATCGTTAGTAGTTGCAGTTCTCAGCCCTGTGTGATCAAATACAATTTTGATACAGCCTATATACCAAGAGCAGAACATTCAACACAATCTAGGAATTCTTTCAGTAGATTAAAAAAATGAAATGGCCTTATAGTAAAGGCTGTAATGGGASTATAGCCTTAAAAAACAGAAAACAGAAAATGCTAGACAAGACAAAAGTGCTCAGCCTCAATTGGAAAGCTGCTACAACCACGGATTTTTTAAAAGGTGTTTTCTCATTCAGCCTGGTCCAGCAACCCATTTCCCATAAAGAGAAACACATCAGGGATCAGAAGGCAAACGCACTAAACACTTCCAGCAAGAGAAGTACAAGGGAATCCGGAAGGCAGCAGTGAGTCGCATGCCAGTTTTGTAAACATAGGAAATGATCACTTCAAAACTTTCAGCTGCTTGAGGTCCTGTCCACCCATATATGACAAACCTAACAGGGAAGAGTCACCGTGTTAGTGCCACCCACAGGTATGTGGAAAGGGGAGTCATTTAGCAGCAAGCAGAGTTCCTTGGGAAGTGACAGCACTTGCAATCACGCGTTCCTGGGTTACTCCATTTGGCCTCTGGCTTGTACAGCGCAGAGCTTGAAACCAGGAGCTCGATTATCACTGACTGTGCTCAGCTGGAATTYCAGGAATGGGTTGCAGTGGGTCCCGGGGAGCAAACAGCCCTTATGAAGTGAAGCAGCACTCTATAGCTCTGCCAGGAGGGAATGTTGTGTTGCTCSGGGATGTTGCAAGAGCGTGCAAGCAGTGTGGGAAATGCGCAAGCGGGATTGGCCGAGCAGGAACTGYGGATGGGATCGCAGGATTAGCAAGGGGGAAAAGGAAGGAGCAAGGAAATCCAAACAGCCAAGGCTTGGAAAGATTCTCCAGCAAATTATTAAACAATTAGGTTGCAAGCAGCTAAAGGTCATTAAGGTAGTAAGACACAGACGTGACACTTCTGTCTATGTCAAATCATGCCAAAGTGATCTAAGCTGCTTCTCCGACAGATTAACTGTCCTCAGTGGACACAGGGATTCAGCTAATACACGTGCTGATTTTAAATCAGGCATTTGACACTTCCCAGGTGACGTTCTCCCATGCAAGCTAAAGAAATGGGCATAGCTCTTCACCCAGACCTGAGAAACAACACAAYAATTAAGCTTTCTTGTGATTACGGTTCCTTTGTTTTTTCTGAAGCAGGTCGCTGGTGTTATAATCATGCCCAAAAACCATAACCAAGATCAAACAGGGTTGTACAGGGCATTATATGTGTTCATGAAAAGACACTTTCTCGCGTTACGCAGCTACAGCCTAAACAATCAGGCCAGACAAGGAAAGGATCTTACCGCCACTGTCAGAGATGGGAAACTGAGGCACCAAAAGATTAAGGGCCAGCTTTTCAAATGAGCTCAGCAYATTTGTTGCTGAGCTCACTTGAAATTCTGGCCATAATCAACATCATGGAAATCACTAGATACTGAGCTCCTTTGAAAATCAAACTTCAATATGAAAATTTGGCCCAGAGGTCTTTTGAAAATCTACATCAAGAGGCTTACCCAAGGTCACCCAGGAAGTCTGCAGCAGGGCTGGGAACTCCGCTTACATCTCCTGACTCCCACTCTGGTGCATAGCTAATGTTGCTCTGCATTCTGTTTTAATTACCTTTGGGGAGATCTCAAACCAGAGAATGCTTTTGAAAGGAGAGAYGGAAAGAAGCCTTGCAAGTGCCCTCCCTCTCCTCTCTGCAGTCCCCTTAGTGCTCTACTAGCAGCACACAAGTAGCAATGACTTCAAACTTCCTTTAACAAGCCCCTGTTTTCCTCCTAGAAGAGTTGCTTGCTCGCTGCTCATACATGAAGGGATTCACTGCAGAACTGCTCWTTTTTTTCTAGATTAATATTTTTTTTCTGCTTATACTGTGCCTCTGACCCATATAAATATTTTTCCAGTGACAAATGAGGATAGAAAAAGGAAGCCTGCAGAGTGCAAAGGCTCCTAAGGATTAGTAGACAACCTCTGGGGCAAGGAGTGGAGTCTTACGCTATTGCTTATTATTACTACATTTTTCTCTAGGTAGAGTTAGTTGTTTGAAGTGGTTTCCTTGCTAATGCAGTGGCAGAGCAAACTATTTACTTTGCATGTATATGTGGTTGCTTCAGTGCCTCTCTTGCTGTTCCTGTGGAACACCTAAGATGCTCTGTGTTCAGCAGTCCACCAAGGTCTCTCCGGAGCATCCAAATTCTCTGTATTTTCCCTGTCCCTGGCAGCTTCCACTGTCGCTCAGCATTTTCCGTGAGAAGTCTTAGTTGCAGAACTACCAGAGACATCACAAGAAACAGAATAAGGAAAAATCAAGCTGCTAAGACCCAGTGAGAATTCGGCCCAGTTTTCCTCAGGCAAAAAGGTAGATAGAAATGGAAATCCAGGCCAGTGCTGATGGTTAAGGATTTCATAAAAGAAGGCCTGCTTGGGGTCATTAGTCCCCCGATTTCTACTAGAAGTAGAAAAATGCTGTTCCTTTCCTTTTTCAGTCTTCTATTACCTGTCTCTTTGGTGTTATTTTCAGACCTACAGCCTAACTTGGGCTGCTTTTCCTTTGGGCTCAGAAAACTTTCTTACTTCTCTGCCAAACGAAACTTCCACTTTTCTTCTTCCTCTTCATGATTTTGACGGCTGCAGCTGTATCTGTCCAATGGCAAAGCTGATGCAAGCTCAGAAACTTTGACTCAAAGCACCACGAAAGATATTGCACTGAAGACAAAATGTAATAGGTGTGGGAAGCAAGCATGGTGGAGTGAGAGAGATGGGGCCCAAGTAGCATTTTTCTGCTTCTACAGATTAGCTGTGCATACAGGTTTTACTTTTTTGGTCAGTAAAGATATAATTAACTTTAGTTCAGCGCTAGTTTGGAAATTACTCGTAGAGCAGTCGTTAGAGGGGGTTTTGAGGAAAGGGAAGTTATTTTAGCAGCCTCCCCTTCCCGTGCAGCAAAGCAAAAGGACAGGGCCCCTCAGCAGGTGGAAGGCGACGGCCAAGGCAGCCAGCACTGCCACCGAGCAGGGTCGGTGGGTGACTGCATAAAATCACCCCGTGCACTGCAGAGAGGTGCGGCAATATTTGCAAGGTCCTGAAGGGGAAAGCATTCTCAGAACCTACTCCTTCAAGAATCCTATCTATCAAGTTCTTTTTTTTGTATCTTATCTCTCTCTTGTTTTACTCCACACCCTCCCTTTTTGAATGGCTTGCTCCTTGTCTCCCTTATCTTGGACTGTAAGCATTTGGAGGCAGGGAAGGCATCTTTATAAAGCAAAGAAGCTTTTATGCCAGTATACTCATTATTAGTAATGATTTTTTTTTCTGTATATATAGTGAAATTGCTCAAACAAGCATTAAAAGGCAGTTATCTGAAAGAGGGGATCTTTAACAGCAACATTACAGAAGCATTATAGAAAATCTTGGGGTTAACCTTTATAGTGTATGCTTCAAACAAACCATGACCACTATTATATACTTAGGTTTCCTGTATTTTGGAGTGCTGACTGAGCAGCCATACGTGGGATCACCCAACCTCTTTACAAGCCGATGAATTCGAGTAATTAAATTTGCCCTCATTATAGGTGTCCAAAAAACATTAATCAGATCTCCACAAAAGGAGTGTTCACACTGGATACAAGACTAGGTCTCTGACTAGGTGTTTTGATCAGCTGGATTGGGTAAACTGATGCAGCATTTGAGATATCTCAATATATATTGGCCATATATGATACTATATACTGCATTACCCATTATACATTCTGCTATCAGTATATTGATATTGACAGCAATGGATTTTACACTGTACATTGCTTTACCAGGTATCTTTCCATTTTTGACAAATGTGAATTTCTAAGGACCTAATGAAATACTCTGTCCTCTTCCAATAGTCACAAAAGGAGTGCTCTTTTTATTACCTAAGGACTTTACTGTATAATCTGATGCTGCTGATGAAATAAGCTCCACAAGGGCATTACAGAGCAGTCTTGTCAACTGTTGTCTCGAACAGACATCTTGTGCTCCCAAAGCTCATTAAAAGAYGGAAATCCTTCTTCATACATGGTGCTGTTATGGCCCATGTCCTGAGAATGTCCTGTCTAGTCTGTTGGCCCTACAAAACTTAGAATTGATGTAACACTGAGTTAAAGCATATCCACATATCTAAATATGTATATACATATATATAAAAATTGGCAAAAATATACATAAAATCCTSCTGGTAAATATGTCCACATTGAGCTAAAACCTTAAAAAGGTTATTTGTATAGAAATCAGCAGCACTACCATATTAAAATTGGTATAGGCAGTAGCATAAGAACCACCTCCACCACACTCTACTCTTCAGTTAATCCTACAGACTTGTCTGGCAGACGTAGCCACAGATCTTCTCTAACATGAAGCACCATAAAGATGTGGCCACTGGATACTTAACATGGATATTTGAAGTGGGTTGAGTTTTTAACAGTGTAAAAGCTATTTTCTAATAAAATCTCAGTGAGTAGCACAACATCACGCATTTCTTTCCACAAGAAAATGAACTATTGTGGGAGATAATGCACAGCTCTGGTGCTATAGGCAAAATTTGTCAATACAGTCCACAACCCAAACTAGCAACTTACAGAAAAATGCGATCTGAAATGGTGAAAAACTTATCAGAGGACAACATCAGATTTAATCAGTTGAGAGATAGTTTGGACTGTTACAGAAATAGGTTTGTGAAAATGCTGTGCTATTCACATTCTAGAAATTAATAAACCTTACAATCAAAACGTGATTTTAAAATTGATTTAAATCCTGAAAAGGAATGTGTTCAGGCAAGCCTTATATTTCAGACATTTTATGTTCCCTTTGAAACTTAAAATAAAGCAGCAAAGACAGACATGTTGATGGCTGAATGGGTGGTGGGTGGGTCTTCCTGTGTAATGAATCATACTTTTCATTGAGTTTTATGGAAATCTTGCTTCAAGCACGCCTGTAATTATCATTTATTACAATCAGATGTATGATATACCAGCTCGCTGTACAATGCAATTTATAAGGCTCTGCTAATTTATTGAGGCAGAGAGTCTCCTTCGGGGACACCCATCGCAATCTGGTTCCCTTCCTCCCAGTGCATGTGTGGGCTGGGAAAGCTGATGAGAGAAATCTTAGTATAGAATAGTCAGGAGGGTTCTTTGCTAGAACAGTCCAAATAGCTAACTGCAGATGTATGGGAATTATCAATATAGACTGAAATAACTATCTGCATCCAGGGCCCACAGTGTCTGAGAAGCTGTCACTAAGTGAGCACAAACTAATCAAGCCCACCGCCTGCCTTTTTGTCAGTCCTGGCATTTTCTGTAACCTTCCATCACTGCCTTGTTTGGGTACCTGCTATACAAAACTGAAAGTGGGGTCTACAAGTGAATTCCAGGACCTGCGACAACCGTCAAGTGTGAAAGTGCTGAAGCTATCAATGCCTTAGGACATTCCAATGGCACCATTTTATAGCCCTTATATTAGGGAGTTTGGTGACTTATTCTGAAATGCCTCCTACCGCCAAAGATTAAGAGCTTTGAGCCTTCCCTTCATTTCAAAGCCCTTTCTTTCAAAACTATAGGCGACAATATTGTTTCTTTCAAAGTACGGCCAAAATAGAAAGCAACAGCTCCACTGTTGCCCTTTCATCCAATAATTAAGCAAGTAGAAAAAAAGACCCATTCAATTTTTCTTGGTAGCTTCAACTCTTATCTCTGCCCAGCAGGATTTCTACTAACAGCATCCATACCAAGGAAAGAGCAGGGGGCCACTCTGACCTTTTCCACTGAAGTTGGACCACTGTGCAGCTACAGTAATGGGTCAAAAAGAGAGCAGCAAAATAAGAGTATGACTTAGCAGCTCAGAGAGGAGGGCATTCAGCTGGGAGGCAGGGAGCTTTGAGCTTCTGCATGAGCTCCCTAGGTTATTTCTAGTTTGTCCTCAAATGCTGCCTGATGTAAAATGCAGTCCTCAATCTTGGGACCAGTGGCAAAATGTAGCTGCATGGCCTGACCGGCAGAAAGCAAAAACGTTGCTTTTTTGCTGGGTCTCCTTCCTCTCTTTCTTTCTGAAAAGAAGAGCAAGAGAGTGGTCTATCCCRAACAGATTAAGGGTCTCAGTTCCGGACTGGCTTTGGAATTGCTCACTGTGGGTGCACAGATATCACACAGGAATGGTATGTTGCACACAGATACTCCCTGCAACCCTGAACAAGGTGCCATAGCCTGCAGGAGAGACGCTGTTTTATGTCCATTCAGTGGTCCAAGTCACTTGGCTATTCTAAGTTTGCTGTATGCTGTAAATCCTGTCCTTAGAAGTCTGTTTTCATTTGTCATAGACAACATGCAGACACCTACCTTAGCATGAGGCATTCCAATACAAGACTTGTTCTTCTTAATCTTTTAAAGAAAGATATCTCTAAATCAACAAATGTCTCCCTGGCCTCCCTTTGTTTTCAGTCCATTTTTTTTTGACTCAAATCCTGAAACTGATTTTAATCATTGTCTTTTTTAGTCACTGTACCTTTTCCACTGTACCTTTTTCCCTGGGTGATGCAACTACCATCTTTATCATGGCAATTTATGTATTTCTCCTTGTACTTCTAACCTACTTCTTCTCTTTCAATCTTGTTTCTCAATCCATCTCTCTCTGTCATCTCATTTCAGATACCTCAACACCGATACATGTAGAAAAGTGGAAATATGATTGATAGACCAGAACCTACAGTTCAGACCAAGTTTCAAAACAAGGAATAAGAAAGTAAAAAGTCTTGGAGCTCTCTAGAGCAAGAAAATATCAAACACACATTACAGAAGCTATGTGTCCACCTTATCTTGAATGGGGCCAACGGTGAAACCAAGAGGCCATTCTGGAGCCTGGGGTGACAAGAAAATCACAAAATCACCGAATGGTTGAAGTTGGAAGGGACCTCTGGAGATCATCTAGTCCAGCCCCCTGCTCCAGCAGGGACATCCAGGGCACGGGCACAGGGCAGSATCCARGCGGGTTTGGAAGATCTCCARAGAAGGAGACTCCACAGCCTCCCCGTGCAGCCTGTTCCAGGGCTCTATCACCCTCACAGGAAAGAAGTTCCTCCTCACATGCAGATGGAACTGCCTGTGTTACAACTTGTACCCATTGCTCCTTGTTCTATTGCTGGCCACCAACAAGAAGAGCTTGGCCCCTTCCTCCCCACATTACACATATTGATCAGATCCTCTCTCAGTCTTCTCTTCTTCGGGCTAAACAGGCCAACTCGCTTAGACTTTCCTCATAGGAGAGATGCTCCAGTCCCTCAGTCATCTTTGTCACTCCCCACTGGACCCTCTCTAGAAGCTCTGCGTCCCTCTTGTCCTGGGGAGCCCAGAACTGCACACAGTACTCCAGGTGCGGCCTCACCAGAGCCGAGGAGAGGGGCAGGATCCCCTCCCTCCACCTGCTGGCAACATCTTCCTGATGCAGCCAGGATACTTCTGTACCTCTGGCCTTTCTGTGACTGCAGTTTACACAGACTCGCCTTTCACAAAGCCAACATCCTGTTTCAGTTTTGACTTCAGCTGATGACAAAACTAACAGGAAAAGGGAAACAAAGATGAGAGAGATATGGTTCAACAAGAAAATATGGAGGAGAAATTCATCAGATGGAGAAGCAAAAGAAATTATCTGTATAAGCAGAAATCCTATAGATGTAAAATGACACCTTGAAATTAGATGAACATTAAAATTTTTGCTTTTTAGGCAGCTGAACAARAATGTCCTCGTTGAAATGCTCATTATACATAAAATCATTTCACTAGGGATTCAGTGTTTCCAAGGAATCAGGACATGTATTCATTCACATGGTTAACCACTGCCTCAGTTTAGGCCAGTRAAAGCCATCGCCGTAAATTGGCAGCTCTTCCAAGAAATAGCACTGCTAGTTGCCTCATGCATCGACTGAGGCCTTACACTAAAACTGGCCCTCCAGTTAGAACATTAGTTATCTACATTCCCAGATGCATCTATCCATTCAGTATTTTCCTGTCTTCATACAAGACTTTTGAGCAAAAAGAATTCCTTATCCACATASAAATGTCATTATTTACACAAGAGAAAAAGAAAGTCTGCAACCAGGAACACCTTCTTTACTTTCCAAGAATTCACATTTTCTTAAGTATGAAACAAATCCCTTTGTGCTTATTTTTCTAGGGGCAAGAAATAAACACAAAAGACTATAAAGCAGCAGTATTCTCTAAAGACCTAATGAAGTCATACATGTCATTAAAGTTTAGTCAATCTGCTTCAAAATCCTTTAGGGCAAACACATTCAGAGTCAATATAGTTCTGCTCTTCTACTGATTATATGACTTGATCTCCCTTGACCTTCAAATTCTGCAAGTAATGAAGCAACTAAGAATTCAAAATTAAGCATATGTAACCAATTTTCAACAGGACAATCTTTTCCTCTTTCTCAGTAAAGTAGCTGGGGACGCRGAAACAGAAACCCAATCTTACTCCTGTCTCTTTCCAGAAGTAATTTTCAGTTATTTAAGCAGCTTTTAGAACACCTTACCTCAATGTTTATCCATCTGTCTCCTCTAAGTCTGGAACCGCTGACCTAATAAATCTGAGCTAGTAACATACTCTACTGTATCATATATTTTAACCCTCACATTGACCCTAATTTGTCTCAAGAGCAACCTTAAGAATAAGACTGCAACAACTGTGCAAATGAAAAAAAAATGAGGTTAATTAACATTTTTTAAATTTCAAAATTACCAAGAAAAATGGATAAAATTTGAGCACTTAAAAGATAAAGGAAATATATGATTTATAAAAATGTAAGCAACTACATGTAAGCAACTGTAAGAACCTTGATTTCACCAAATAGATATAAATGAACTTAACGTTTTCAGGAATAGTTTTTAGTTGAACAGTGGGCTTTGAGACTCAGGCAATTCGGGCTTCAGTTCCTAATCCTACCACAGAATCCTTGTGTATTCTTCAGTAAATAATCAGTCCCTTGAGACATTATTTTCCATAACTAAAAGGAGGATCATAAAACTTCCCCACCTCACTGAAGCATTCTCCAGTTGGAGAAAAGTTTTGGGCTTGACTGTGGTAAGTGCTTAGATCAAAAGCAAAAAGTTGTCCTGAATTACTGAGAGGTACAGACTAAGTTATAACAGTGAGATGAGATGAGATGAGAAAAGACTACTGATTCTACTGTGAATAAAACAAAAGCTTCATAAAAAGTTTCCTGAACATTTTTGCAGGAGAGCGTTAACAGAAACAACTCCTCTCAAAACGCTCAAGATCATTCCTCAAGTTCAAGGGGAAACTGCAAAGAAAGTTTTCTTGCAATATTTCTAAAAGCACAGTTGAAAATGTTTGAACTCCTTCCTAGCTTTTAAATATTCTTGTTTGCAATGTAAATTAGCATTGTTTGCTCTAAATGACTTTTTTTTTTCTCAGAGGATCTGCTTTCTGCATCCTGCCAATTGTTTCTGGCTGTGCTCACTAAGACCATAGAATGGGTTTTTTTTTTTTTTTTTTTTTTTYYCCCATTTGTGAAGATCTGCCAAAAGGGGACAAATGGGAGTTAGGACTTGATTTAAACAAGTCTCTCAACTTCCGTGCAGCTCCCTGATTAGATCATTTGGCTGGAGACTGCTGCTATAAACTATACCACAGAATATCCCAAAGGGTGGGGAAAGGCTCACTATGTATTTTACCTTGTAGATACATGAAATAAGGCTCCAAGTGCAGGAATAAAAGTGAATTATTTTGCCWGTTGATACTATGAAAGACCACTTTTCCCCAGTTTGAACAAATACAAAGTCATAAAGAGTCTTCCCTTCTACAACTTCAAGTAACTGCTGGCCTCATAAAGGTTCCTTGATCTCCCTTAGACTTAGAATTGTTTTTTAAAAAGATATTTCATTTAAATTAAATATCATACTGTCATCATATATGAAATGCTTTTGTTCCGAAATCACATTTTCAAAGTTTTACAGGTCTAATCTTTTGCATTACTTTTCAGTAGAAGGCAGGCTCTTCCATAACGTAAACTTCCTTATGGAAAGTGCAGGTGAAAAGATAGTAAAATTCAGCTCTTTATAATGTTATTAAATTTTAACAGTTCATATAGAATCTTYCTGAGCCAGCTACCTGACTGGCTGCTACGTTTGTTTTGACAACAAATTCAGCAAATATGGTGCAAAATTGAGCCAAGACAAGCAGTAAGAATCCATAAGATTAGCAAAACTCTGTTTTAAGTGAAGATCCTGCAGTCTCAGAAATCTGTTGAGGAAAGAAAACTCTCCTATCATAGCTCTGACATTTGACAACCTCCCCACAAAACTGGGATGCAAAAAAAAAAAAAAAAAATTTTTGCAGATCTTAGTAGAAGATTATGATCTAGGAAGCTGAAGATTTCCTCATAAGCAAGAGTTGGGGCCTAGGAGGTTCCACTCCAAGATTTTTAGGAAGTTATGTTTCTGCAGGATGGAGGGAAGGACCTTTTATGTACAGAAAGCTAGAGAAGTGGCAGCTGTAGGACCAGTAATCCTTATTAGGGACCAGTGCTTCAATGAATTTTATTGAACATCATCAATGACCAAGAGAAGGGAGAATGAGACAACACTATTAAACTCTTYCTAATGGTCAGCTATTCCAGCAAGGATTAAGAACTACATCAAGACTTCACAAAAGTAAAAGTGGTCAAAAGGTGACAGAGGTAGATAAACATATGGTGAAAAATAGGGAAAAATAATGAAAAACATGGCTGCACAGTGATGAACTCACAACCTGCAGTGATAAATCAGGAAAGATCTCAGGGTTGCCCCCGCCAGCCCTGTGAAGCCAGCAGCTCAATGTGCTCATCAGCCAAGGAAGTCAGCAGACAGTTGGGCATCATCATAAATGGTATTAAGAACAAGACATCAGGGGCTATTCCCACCTCTACACCCACATCTTGGGTACTGAGTACAGTTCTGTTTCCTGTATCTCAAGGATAAGGTGAAATTTAGAAAGATCTTGAAAGAGGCAACGAAAATTTATGAGTGAGAGGGGCAAACTGCTTCACAAGGAAAGACTAAAGATGCAGAAGCTCTTCTGTAGCCTAGAACATGCGTGTGAAGAGAATACGAGCAAATGAAAACAGGAAAGCAGGAATAAGTGAAGGARGAAGGGAGGCAGAGTTAGGCAGAAAAAGAGATAAGGAGTAGGAATAGACAAGTGGAATGAGCTGGGCAAGAATGCGGTAAGATGAAAAATACAGCAGCAGCTGGGCTGAGGGAGAAGAGGTGGGAGGGACAGACACAGGCAGAAGCTGGGATAAAGAATGTCGGAAAAGCGTGGGAAGGATAGGAGGGAAAATATGGAAGGCTGTAATAAGAGATTTTCTACATTTTTTTCTCRAATCTGGAATTAAAATTTAATTTCAGAATTTCAACACTTGGGGAAAATGCGCCTAGTCTTTCAATAGTAGCTGGTCAGAAAAGAGAATCATAAACTGCTGCTTCTGCTGGTATTTTGCCTTAGTGGCTGGGGACACTAAATATCCAGATGTTCCAAACAGGCYGACAGCCATACGTGGGCAATATGATAATTTTATTATTTCAAGGCTTTTTTCTATGGCTTTAAGTGAATTAAATTGCCCATAGGAACACACTAAAAGGGAATTCCTTTTACAGTTCTTGATTCSCTGCCACAGGACTTAGGGGCATCCTCCCAGAGGCAAGGACAAACCAGCTGCACCATTTTGCTTTATTATTTATACCGGAGCAAAATTATTCAAAAATTTCTGCAATTTCTTTTGTTCCTCATGAGAAAATATCCTATTTGCTGAGTCAGAATGAACAGATTTTAAAAATACAGGAATGTTTTGCCCAACTAATTCTAATCACAATGCATTTGACACGACATCCCATATACGCCAGCAATTTGACTTCTGATATTTCCCAACTTGGTGCTAAAGTGCTGAAGTTTTCTCTAAGTGCTAAAATGTTTGTCTTGAAAGTCTTGCAAGAGTTCTGKTTTGTTCTGATGAAACATATAAAGTGGGGTAGTGGGCTGACAGAAGGTTGGTAGGTGGAAAGGAAGGGAGGAGTAAGGCATAACAATGAGACATATTTCTGAAGTTTTATAAGGCTATTTCTGTGACATTTCAATGAATCATTTTCCAGCCTCAATAAAACTTACAAAATACTGAAGCTGGCTTAAAAGCTGTTGCAATAATGGATAATAAACTAAGAAGAGATTCCTTACATCCCTAAGAGGGAGTTGTCTAACTCCACATACGCTACCCAGTATACTGCCTTCATGGAAACACAATAGCTTTTGTTCCATTAAAAAAATTCCAATATCAAGATTTTTTTAAAAAAAACTCTCTTTTGCAAAGTATCTTCTTTTTTTTTTCCAGTTGTAATACCAATTGTGGTAAGCACTCCTTAAGCCCTGTAGAAAACTAGGAAGCTCTGAGTTATTCCGATAAGATCAGTTTTACAAAAGAGTATGTCTAAACACCGCTTACATGAAAGATTTCAGTTTACAGGAAAGAAAGGGAAATCCCCTCTGCAAGAATTGCACAAGAGGCACCAATTACAAGGTATAACTCCATGACATAAGGATATATTTTTATTTTGGTCTCTYGATGACCATGTTAACCACAACGAGAAGTCTCCAACAGGTTGCACTGTGCATTTGTAACTGGTGTCAGGAGGCAATAATCCCTCTACAGCCACCTTGTATGGACCGGTATTTTTAGCACTGTTATGAAAAAAAATGGATATTATATATATGGATATAAAGCAGATATAAAAATGGATATAAAGCAGAGAACCATTGTAAATGTAAAAGATAAGGCATCAGGCACTGCAGATTCAATCTTTTTTTCTCATAAGAAAAACAGAAAACAGATTTGATCTGATTAAAACTGTGACAAACCAAGTTCCATTACCTCCTTCTGAAATATTTAATAAAAAAATGAAAAAAGTTTCAAAATAAAAAGTAATCCTTTAGGTGTAATGTATATGGCTAAGATTTTTACTGAAAAGAAAATAAAAAAGCGTGGGCCATATACATTTCTTTATGCATGTTATTTACCCTTTTGACCTCATGTCCTGGTAAATAAACTTCTTTATTCAAGATACTATCACACCAAAAATCCTCTAAGTTGATTAGCCATATCCTAATATAATTCCATTCATATTTATTCATACTAATAGTTTTGACTTGAATAAGAAAATATTTCGTAACAGCAAGTGTGATTAAATACTCCCACCTTGAACTGCTGGCATTGTGCAATATCATTCTGAAAGAGCTTGCTAGAATACTCTCTGACACTACTTCAGTCTTGTCCTTGTTAAAAGCAAGCAATTAAAAAATTATTCATATTAATCCTCCAGCCTTAGATGCCCCATATGTTCACTTAAAAAGATGTTATCCGCCCTGAATATCCAATAAAGCTTTTCTTTCTTCATATGTTTCTTCCGAGAGGATGATTCATTGTGCTGCCTATCTTTATATTCTCTATTACACTTTCATAGGTCTTGGAATCCAAACAAGAGAGTAGGAAACATTGCATTATATTAAGAATAGTAGTTAAGAGGATAATTGTCTAAAGTATTTCATTTTCTTGTTAACATTATTTCTACACACCATAAAACTCAAACGCACCAAAAGAAACATCTGTTGCTACAAAGAGAACTACAAAGCCAAATAAATTTCTCTTCTTCCTATGATTTTAATGACTACTAATCTAAGGTTTGGTGATGTAAAACCTCAAATAAATGTAAGTAAGTCTCACTGTGTTCACCATGGGAGTCCTGCAGTCTGCTGTTCCCATTGCCAGCCAGGGATTTCACAATCATTCTGATGGATCCATGGGAAGCGCTATCTAACTTTGACATGGCTGTCTTCTCTTAAGAGGATAGTTTAAGTTCTGTTTTGATGTTCCAAATGCTTCTGACATAACGTCACGTATGAGCTGTTTCACAATTACTTTCTCAAGCTTTTTCTTTGCTTTTTTAAAAATGTTATTTTTACATTAAAAGCTGTGCATCTTTCTCTAGCCTGTACTTATATAAGCTTCTGTGTAAGCTTTTAATTTTTTTCTCCCTTTAACATTTAGCCTTAGTTTTACATACAAAAACAGATTTGTGTTGTTTATCCTGTAATATTTTTTGTCTTTCCTAACTGAAAAGGAAGAAAGGAAGAAAGGAGAGAAGAGAAGAGAAGAGAAGAGAAGAGAAGAGAAGAGAAGAGAAGAGAAGAGAAGAGAAGAGAAGAGAAGAGAAGAGAAGAGAAGAGAAGAGAAGAGGAGAAGGTCTAACTTTAGTTTACTTTAACAGGAAGAAAAAGAAACTCACGATTTTACCATTTTACATACTGAGCCTAATTGTGGGAGGAAAATACCTGCACACAATTCTGCAGCAACTTATGAAATGAGAGAAATTTAAGGAATCTCTACTATACAGTATTTTTGTTTCTGCTATTAAAAGGCAAGCGGATTTGAGCTTTGAATCTGATRCTGCATGTAATTTTTGTACGTTAAGAATTTTGCCTGAATTGCTTTACTTGCACCTTCACTGGAGGATCAGGGTGCAACACCCCAGGAGAGTTACACACAACAGCTTTTCGAGCATATTAAACATCAGCTTGCCTTTCTGGAAGATAAGCYCTCACGTGTGCACTGCGAGACAGTCACAGTTTCATACTTTTTTTTGACATGGGGTGACTGTGTTATCGATAGCACAAGATAGTGGGAGAACAATAAATAGGTCACTACTTAACGTTTCCTTTTATTGTGATGACTCAGCGTGTGGTTCAATGTCCCATTCACGAAAGCCATCAAAACCAGCACTACAGAAAGATCCATTTCCTTATAGGTTTTTCCATGACCTTACATGTTATTCCTAGTCCTGCCACCGGTTTGTGGGGAGATCTTTGACTAGCCACTTTTCCTTTCCGAATCTGACTTCCCCATTTGAGATGGCTTTGCTGCTAAAACCCTTCAAGAGCTATTGATTAAAAAAAGATACCTATGCARAGGCTCAAGTAGACGCCAGCGCATGCAGAGTACACTCGAGTAGAAGCCAGTTTTATGTACGTACCGTGCACGGGACTCTGAAGTCATGAGCACACCCACCAGGCTTGACACATCAAGCCCACATTGGTACCATGATAATGCCCATTGCTATTGTTAGCAGACAAACAGAATCACAGAATCATATCATAGAATATCATATCATATCATGTTGAACCATGTCCCTAAGCGTCTCATATACACATTTCTTGAAACAGCAGGAAGCTATTTTCTGACAAATGCTACACGCTGACAAATGCTAGATTAAGGTAGGGAAAATCAACATCCAGGAAAAAAGTATATGATAAGGAATAGATTTCTTCACTGTACAAGTTCATTCATCATCTGTTACGTGTAGCCGATGAGTCTGTTGAGAAGGAACTGATTTAACCATTGCTTTGCAGTTTCCAGTTTTTCAAAGACACTCCAAAATATATTCTTTATATCTAATGTCATTGTATGGACAATGAAAAGAAAAATAAATGAAAAGTCATAGTGAAAGCCTTTGCAACAGGCTGCCCAGGGAGGCTGTGGAGTCTCCTTCTCTGCTGATCTTCAAAACCCGCCTGGATGTGCCCTGTGCTCTGGGTGTCCCTGTTTGACCAGGAAGGTTGGACTAGATGATCTCCAGAGGTCCCTTCCAACCTTAAACATTCTGTGATTCTGTGATTCTGTGAAAGAAATAACCAAGTAAGGAGCTTTACTGCTATTTATCATCCTAAAAAGACATGTAAGAATATGCAAGAGACMAGACGGGTGCAGGAACTGGCCCTGTTTTAAAGGGAACATTTTATGGAAGCTCTCCATTAGCTTCTCTTACAGAAGATTTCCAAACTCACAAGATAATCTTTTTGTCTCAAAATATAACCTGCGAGGCTCATAGTTTCTGCACAGTAAGATGACAAAACTACTATCAGGAACAGTGACTGCAGGATATTTAAGCACATGAAAACCAGCACATGTTACAAAAGACTCCGAAAGGATGTGAAACCTCATTTCCAAGTACTTGCGAAGTAAAGCGTGTTTAATGAAACTTCTGCTGAAAATGAGTAAATAGCACATGATTACACTTTGCTTCTGTATTTTAATATAAACTTAATCTAATGAGCTGACTTCAATTGAGAAATTTTATCTGTGACCTTTAGTGTTCTGCCCTACAAGTTTCTGCAGGCTGCCTTTGCTTAGTAAATTCAGTTTCAGACCTCCCATTCATCATCTTCCCTCTTTTCTTCAGCATATTACTTCAAAATAGGAGTCTGGGTCCTAATTACTTATAAAAACAAACACCCTTCTCCTTTCATCATCCTCTCCCAACCATCACTCAATAATAATAATAAAAAACATGCAAAAAAAACATGAGTAGATCCTATCAAGATTTCTCACAAGGAACACCCCAAACCACACTTCAGTCTTGCAGCTAAAGCAGTAGTTGGGATCCAGAAGATCTGGGTATTATCACAGTTTTTCATGTGATCTTCAGGATGTTGCTTTACAGGAATTAGGAACAGTATGAAATTTCTCACTGGGTTTTGCATCTAGACTATGATCTGCCTCTGAGTGGGGACTGTTTCTAGTAAGTGTATATTGGATATCCAGTCTGATGGGGCATCCGTCGCAATGGAGGTCGTTAGAATCTGTTCCTKTGAAAATCACAAGAGTCAATACATACAATATATACAATAAATACAGACAGTGCAGCTATAAGATGACATTGGAGAGAGGAGTGGGAGACTAGAAAATCAACTGGATGGGAACACAAAGGAATCACTCAAGAAGAGCCTCGAAAGAACAGTCAAGATTTTCCTWAAAACTAAGCACAGCACAAAATACAGGTAGGTGGTCTTTGGTTCTACCAAGTGGAAATACAAATATTAACATAAACAGTRCAGGCCACAATGCCGTTGACACTGGTAGCAGTATTTCTACACCCCAACCTATGCAATATTTGCAGATTTCACAGGAGAAATCAGAAGACAGTGAATCATTTTCCCTTCATTTTAATCAGTACCTCGCACCATAATTTTTAAGCATGCAGCGCCCAATTTCTCTCTTTTCAGCCCCCAGCCGTTCTCTTAGTGCAGGGAACGTTCACGAATGTCAGTTAAAGGTTCGTTTATTTCCCTGCTGCTTTCCTGTAAAACCTGTGACTCAGCGTGGCAGCTGAACCCGTTGCCCTGGGCACTGAGAGGCCATCGAGCACTTCTGTGCTCCAGCACTTTCTGCCTCCTCTTCTRTCCGCAGTGTCGGAGCTATCGCTCATCTGCAGCTGATCGTTACCCTATCACTAGACCTACCCTGCATGCAGATACGCACGTGCAAACACACACTGCGAACCGTGACAGAGCTATTTCTGGTGTCTTTATTCACTGCCTTGGAATACACTTTTTTTCTCAGTTCATGATGGATGAATATACTTTATTTTTACTATCAGTAGTTCTGACATTAACTACATTGCCTTGAATAATTTCCTTTCATCCCTTTCCCTCCAATAATTCTTTTTTAATAAGCTCTGCTTTTAGCAACACGGGTRTCTTTGCAAATGCAACCCTGAATCATTAGTATCTTGATTTTTGAGTCCTGCTAGAAATATTTGATAACAGCCTCTTTTTCATATACTTGCAATGAACTCTTACAGTGCAAATATTTGGCTATATAGTATGGCAGGCCAAGGACTAAAAACATTAGACCTACTAAAACACCAGAACTATTAAAAAAAGTCTTCTCAAGAGACTTTTTTTCTTATTTGGTCTTTCAATTTTTGTAAAGGTCTGATTTCTGGATGCTTTTTGGGTTTTTTGTTTTTGTTTGCCTGTTTGTTTCCTAGCTTAAATACATTGATTTCTGGAAGTTATTTATAATTGTTTTATTGTTGTTTCAAGCAGGAATTCACTGTGCTTGGTTAATTTGTTGTTGTTCATATTGAATTACTTTCAACTGCTGCATTTAAAATTGAGTGTTTCATTCTGAACGTTTAAACAGAACCTATTCACATACTGTAGGGTATCTCTCTATCTGAAATAAGGAGTAAGAGTAACTGGTACTTTCTAATTTGATTTCTTCACATGATTCATTATTTAATGGACTTCTATTCTATCATTATGTTTCCAGTCTAGAATTCTTCATACAAGAAAGTTTTTCTATGCCTTTATTAATTTTCTCTTTCCTCTTCCTGAACTTTAAATATCTTCTCTTTGAAGATAAGATCCCCTTCCAGATAAATTCAGCATTCTCAGTGGGGATGTATAATTTGTAACTTCTGAGCTTTCTCTAGTCTTTTTTACTACTACCCTTTCTTCCCGCTGTGCTGTGATCCGCCGAGTTCTTGTGACCCAAAAGAAAAACCACTCCTCATTTTGTGTCCTTCTCTCCAGTTTGCTAGTAACAAAATGAGGCAAAATCCAACTGGAGAGATTTAGGCATCTAGAAGGAGTGAGGAGTAGAAACATGTGATGGCTAAGGCTTTATAAAAGGAGGCTAGTTCATCTCTGGGGTTGATTTTTGAGAAGGCCAGAACTCTGCTCCTCCTTCTGAAGACCGTAGCCGTGCAGGGACAAAGCCTCTTCCCTGTAACCCCCATCTGGCCTCAGGAGCTGAGACCTTGCTTTGAACTGCATGTGGTACTAGCTCAAATAAGAAAGTTCTTATGGAAAATAACTTAAGATGTCCTTCGGAAATGCCTTGATTTTTGTGCCAAATCCTTGGGAAGGGAAGGCTGCCAGTTGCATAATAGAAGCCACCACTTCTATCCCTTTGGATTCTGCCAGCTGTGGCACCTCCAGCCTTTCCTTCAGGCAGACTGAAGTCTTGCTTTTAAGCCTGGTAACATGTATGCACATCACAAGTTGTCTTTTCTATAGGTATTATCTCTACACTGCTTAGTGCTATCTTGAAGTGACCTAGGGCAATGCTTAGTATGGCTCACACAGTCTTTCCACTCTAAATCATTTGCTGTTTTAATTTATGCAGGAAAATGAGCTATTGTCTTAGACTCTTATTTCTGTATGGATCCCTAAATCACCTCAAATTGACCTCCCTTCATCGTGTAATCCGTTACTTATTCCTGTTCTTTATTTTATCCTCTCTTGGTCCGTATTTAGTTGCTTTGAGATTACAAGAAAAAAAGGACCTGGCACATCACAGAAGGGGACAGAACTTAATTTGTCCGATCTGATAAAGACAGATTTATCAAAAGCAATCTCAGATTTTGTGCCATGGGTCAGGAGACCAGACTAATTCCACGGTTCAATAGTACATCCATTGAAATTATTCTCATACTTAGCGAATTTAACAATGTTAACTTGTTCACCACCTGAACAGAAATACTTTAAAGGCTTTTGGGAAGCTTTATAACTACTGGCACTCTAATTCTGAACATTACAGCTCCGCTCCTTAGGGATAAGTTTCAGCCATGCAGCTTTACTTCTGGTGAACAGACATTTTAATAGGGCTACTTGAGTCCAAAGGTACCAGACAGCAACTATTCTCTAGGTCTRTGTTCTGCTTTGAGGTGTGTGTAGAAATATGCCCACCAGGGAAAATACAGAGAGGACAGTTTAGTGGTAACTGATGAGAGAGAAATGGATGCAGTTCTATGCTCCAACACCCTTCCTGCAAGATCCTGGAGAAAGAACCTAAACCTGGATCCACGGAGATAAAGAGATTCCTAACTTCCACTGAAACCTATGAGAGTTAAGTCCCTGAAAATGTCTGTGGAAGTAAGTGTGTTTTTACTGGGCTTCCACTAGCTATTTGCAAAATAGACAAACCAACACTTCTTATTTTCAGAAGCGGCTCTGCTTTCCTCTTTAGTATCCCATAGTATCCAAGAACTTAAATGTAGCACTGGCTATACAGGATATTACATAAATAGGCCGAAAGAGACTTAGAAAAATACATTTCAGTCTAAAAGCTGTATTTTTTTTTTTTACTTTTTTTAAAGCAATCTTACTGTCTCAGCACTCCCCGTTTCTCTGACACACTTCTACACTAGGAAGATCCAGATGAGTAAAAACTGTGTTTTAATGACATTACTAGTACGGGACAAAGATATATAACCAGCAAGAGTACAGCGATCTACTTTTCAAAATGAACAGAGAGAAGAAGCAGTCTTCAGCTGAAACAGAATTAGAGATTTTCTGCCAAAATATTGCTGTCATTAAGCTCCACGCATTTGATTTATTACCGCTTCCCGCTGTTCCTATTTAAACTCTCCTTTCCAGCAGGCATGTAATCAAAATCAGATTAAGTCTTCCAACAGCTTGCTTGTGGTGGCTCTTTAGAGTAAATATTTACTGATAGATACTTCAAAGAGAAAAATAAAATCATACACATGACAATTATTTGGAAAATACAGATCTAATTGAGCTGGATCAACGCTTGTATAGGATCTGAGGTACAAGACAGAACTGAGTCACACGACTTATATTTAGTATCTGTTTCATATTGCTTCACGATGAATCTATAGCGTAGTTACTTCCTAGAATATCACAGAGATGTTATGCTGAGAGGGACATTTTTGCTGCATGCAGTTATCTCATCAGGTAAGAGAAACGTTGCCTCTGTCTGAACTCTCACATTTGTGAGAGCAGTTGTCACGTACTCGATTTAAAACTTTTCTAACTGACATTATTCAAGTGKTTCTGAGGTTTGGTGAGGGCAAAAGCTTCTTTTTTTTTTTTAAGTCATATCTTGGAGATTAGTAAGTGTGGTAATTCCATGACTTGATGGAAAATGTGAATGTAATTCGGAAGTTCAATACCATGCAATGGAAATTTCTCTGGACAGTGTCAAATAGTCTGAGAGCAGCTGGAATTTTAAAGCTCCAAGACCATAAATTAAAGAGAATCCAATCAATTTTGCAAAGAAATCAATGAATACAGCTGGCTTAAGGCAGTGCAAAGCCCCTTATTTTAGGACTTTTAAAGGACCTGTGCCTCTCACTTCATGACTGASTTGTCAGCTCAATGTAGGTCATGCTGTTTCAAGGCACTAACCTTGCCATCAGTCTGATCGTTTAAGACGTCGCAACAGACTGACTAAATGGGAGGCAGCATGAAAGAACTTCACGCCTCCAAAGGGAAGCTAAGAGTTTCATGAATTACATGCATTGAGGCAAGGGTACAGGATAGCACTGTAAAGACCTCAAAAGAATTAGAATCTGCTTCATTAAAAGCTTTTCAGAAGAAAAGGTCCAACTACATGGACACCTGTCACTTTGATGACACTTAGCAGAAAGAATCCGAAAGGGAGTCATGTATTCAAAGCTTGTGTTGTTGAATCCAAACATGCGACAAGCGACAAAAAAGCCCACCTGTAAGCACTGCTACATAACGTATATGCTGTTCATTTCATACAACAATAGCAAAATAAAATGATAGACAGCAGAAGCTGTCTATGGAGAAAAAAAAAATAGGGCGTAAGACAACCAACGCATTGGGCTTTCTGGGAAATGCCATGATCCTAAGAGATTCTGAAATCTTTAGCTTGCTTTTGTTAGTTGTGAACAAATATCCTGGATAAACATAGAGACAAAGGCAGAACAAACTTCCTTTTGTCAATGATCTTTACTCAGTGGGAGCACTTCAGTTTTCTCAGTGTTGAAAACAAGGTAGCTTCAACCCAGCCAGCTGGCAATATCATCCAAGCATTACTTCACGGGAGATGCTGAACTTTCAGGTTCTTCTGAGTAGAGAGAGACATGTCTGTATTTCACCAGCATACTGATGAGTCTCCTTTCTAAATTCTGAAGCGGTGGCTCTACAAGGCAACGGACTGAACTACCTGGGAGGCAGAATATGGCCTTGGGGGCTGCTGCATTTCAAAACAGTTGATGATGACACACAATCGTCTGCCAGTACCTGCTGAGTCCTCTCTCACAACTGCAGTGAAGGGCAAGAACAGCCTCCACCGTATCAGTACCGTCCCTCACTCGCCAAAGCAATAAACCACAATCAAATATTCTTTCAGATGTGCACCAGAAATGTGATGATGAGGCAACTAAGATCTAAGAGTGAAAGAAATTAATGCACAACTAACACACCTAGGATAAAAAGCAAAGGGAAACCAAATTTGGCCCGGAACCCTTCCAAGTGCCATTGACAGGCAAATTCAGGGAAAGCAACCAAATGAGCCTTTATTCTCCTTTCCAAAGGGGTGAAATCTTGGTCTTATTGAAGTCAAAAGCAAAACTCCCAGTTTAACAGTATCTGGCCTTCATCTGCATGAATGACTGCCAGGCTTTCAAGTATTTTGTCTGTTGAGTGGTACTTGAAACATTCATCAACAGCACAGCAGGATACCAGCATCTTTGATGGATTTTCCTCTTAGCAGATAATGATTGCAGCAGCTCCCATGTTGCTGGATTTATCTACATTTTAAATAGTAGAATTACAAACTTTCCACTTCCTTTTTTTTTTTTTTTTAGAAAATAAATTAGGTTTAGGCCCATTGGGATGGCCTTCTTCCAGGCTGTGCTTTTCAAGTCTCCTCATCTGCAGCTGTTACTGAGAAACTGCCTTAATTCATTTGAATATTCTACCACTTTCTGCTTAAGAAACACGATTCTAGTAGGGAGACAAATCAGCTCTCAATAAATTATTTCATAGAGGTACTTGGCATTCTGTGAAGCCATCTTCAGATGACAAAAACCGGAAAAACATGTARTTCCACCAGAGGGGAAAAAAAAGGTTTAGAATAAAGAGATGATAAAATCAAGAGTATGCAACGTTTACTACTAAACTGGTTTAGATGTTCCAATTTACCCTTCTAGACCTCCCTTTAGTCCTGGAAGTCTGTAATGCTTTTATTAGGCATCAAGCAGGAAGGGAAAAGGAGACTTAACAGTCCAAGTCAATGTACTGGGTAAGCGTATCAACAATCAYGGTATAGTGTGCAGGTTCATAGACTAATTTCACCTATTAAACTTCATTTTTTACAGGGCAATAAAAATAGTTCCTTGATTACACAACAGATGGACATGCAGCTTTACTACTAACGTCAGGAATATATTCATGCTCTGATTTTGATTGCGTTAATAAGKATGAGATTTAGAAGACTAATAAGTRCGGAGAACAGAGTATTTGACATTGAACAATCTACTGTCTCATCAACCACAGTCTACACTATGGACTGATTTTGATTGCAAACAGATAGCAATTCTAACTGGGACATTTGATAAGCTGAAGTATTTTCTAGTCGCTCTGTAAAGCTGGAAGAGAGTAAGCAGATTTATTAGTTATTACTTCCTGGGTTTATGTGCATACAAGCACRAGCAACACTCAAAATGGTCAAGGTTTTTCACACAGACTTTTTGTCCACTTCCTGGCACAGGGGCTCCCAGTCAAAGGAAATTCAAGACAAAATAAAGATCCAGCTTATAGAATAGCTTATAGAAAATTCAATTAAGCGCTTTTTCTTCAAATAACAAGTTTATTCACAGTGCTGTAAGAAGAGACTGAAAATGCACACTGCACTGTTTGGATACTGAACCCATAGTTAATCCTATATAAATGCACAACAGGGAATATTCTGGATTTAACAAACAATGTGAATATTCTCTTGCACATCACATTCCATCTAGCATTTGTACTGTAAGCTGCTTGGAGCAGGGACCTGTCACTGTTAATTAGGTCTTAAAAACTATGTACATTAAGTTCTGCATTTAAGATTTCTTTTCTTCTTTTCAAAGTTTCAGCAGATTCGATGTTACAGTTTTGCCATAAAGGAGGCTAAGTAAAAGAACTCCCATTATAAACACATAGCTGTTTATTTGACTTGAATTCTAATCTTACTTTCTCTTTTTTAATTTATTCCTCATGATTTTCCTAATGTAAATGAGGGGCCAGTATGTTTCAATGTTTAGAGSTTTTTTAACAGGCGTTTATGCAGTAAAAACTCCAGTCTATTACAGCTACACTACCTGCACAGCGCCAGGCAGAAGCACATTTCCAGGACACATTCCAGGCTGTATTTTAGCCTCACAATTTCTTCAGCCATCAAGAGATGAATACATYTTTAGATCAAAAAACTGGTTGAAGCAAATCCTAGGATGAGGACTGCAGAAACAAGTTACCGGCGGGCCAAATTTTGGTGGACTTTTTCTTTGAAAGCCATGGCACAGGAGCTACAAGCCTCCTTACAACCCAAGGAAAGGACGTTAAAAACTTCCAGCCTGCCCAAACTCACAACCTGAAAACTTTGAGAACAAGGAGTGATTAAAACACAACAAAACACATACCCTCAACACCTACATATGTGTATGTAATTATGTCATCCCCGCAACATGAATTTTTTTAACTCAAAGATTTGGGCTGATACTGTCCTGTGAAGAAGTATTTTTAAGAAAAAGCTCTAGTAATGAGTCTATTTTGCTAAGGGTAGAAATATTTTTTGAACAACCAGTTGACAGCTGAGCTGCAAGCATTTAGCAAGCAMAGAATGCAACTTTAATTTTAAGACTTCAAAATACTATTTTGAACAATGAATCTTAAATATAACAATGATTTTTTTTCCGTACTTGGTTATGTAGCRTTAATCCTCTTAATACCATTTGCAATACAGCTCGTGAAATGCCACATATTTTTGTGGTGCTTTGTGAACACTTAGCATTTAAAATATTTTAAAATTAACATTTCTGTCTTCAAAGATTTGCAAAATAAAGCCTTAGCCCTACATGGCCTTATGTCAACAGTTTTCAGACTGTGGTCTGCGAAACTTGATTACTTCTAGCTTAAGAAAAGCAAAATAATTTTCATCAGGCTTAGGCTTGCTCTGTAAGGGCCCACACCTTCACTGCACGAAGCCTGCAATTAAAATTGGTAACTCCTGTGTTAGCAACAGCCAAATCACACAGATACTGGGAGAGTTAGGATCTAGAAACCCACAGCAAAAAGCTGTTTATGAGGTTCCAAGCATCCTGCATTTCCACTAATACTCTCTTCATTCTTTCTTCATACTATCTACTGGATTTTCCAGCTCATCTACTGGCCACTTGGGCTAGGTCTAGACTTCTGCTCGTCTCAAAAAAATCAGGACCTCCTCTGTTCCTGCTTCCACGATGTCCATCTCTACAGCTATCAGCTCCTGTTCTGCATGCATTTTAAACCATCATGAACATCTCTTCCCATTTGGCTTCAGGTAGCGAAGCACAAAGCCACTTTTCTGCTAACACCTGTTAATTCCATTATGTTCCTCATCCAGCACAAACAAAACCCATGGTCGCAGGTCAGGCCACAGACGCAGCAGCTCTGAAGCGCTACCTGATGATAGGAATCTGGCAAACGCTCTGATTTCTGTGTGGAATATTTTGAGACAAATAAGCCATTTGTTACTGATGAACATTTCTTCCTATTTCAGCCTGTGATGAAACCTGATGCCCCAAAAGTAAATAATTTCTGCAAAGAGGATATATTCTGTTGATGCACGAGGACATCGAGCAGAACTCTGCTGCATTTCTGCTATCCTGCCAACACCTTCTGTTTTAACATCTGGACAAAACAGTTACCAAGCTGGACAGATCCTGAGCCAGGATCAAACGTAACACGCTTCACTGATAAAATACGCAGAAACTCCGACCTGTGACGTATTCCAAGTTTGCYGCTGGACTCCAGCAAATGCTAAAAGAAGAACAAACCACCACACACACAGCAACTTTGTTCCATATTGGCCATAAGACCTTGGCTTTCCCAGCGATACTCATTTTTTCCTGCTGTTCTTCCACTGTTTCTGGGAAGCCCATGCTAGAACATCTTTAATGCAGCAAGATGGTAGCATTTTTAATCAAAGAAGTTTAGTTACTGCTTAGAGAGAGGTCTAATACATTTCTTTCAAGTACAAATTCACAGCTATATGACAAAGCCAACATCAAATTTAAGTTAATTTAACAGATGCTATGTGCTCAAGTACACAAGCCAACAGACCATATTCAGCTGTTTAACAGAGATGGCCGTGTTAACAAGATAGCTTATTAAAACACTCATCATAAATTCCAATTTTAGGGCTTACAATTTCACTAAATGCAGCCACACGGAATGAAACTGCCTGACTAATGGATATTTCCCTCAGGCTGAATTTGAGCCAGAGAAGCACATCCACCACAGCCAAGAAGCTAAGGAAAATCATGTAGTTTTACTTCAATAATTCACGTTAGCCTTTGGACAGCTCTAACGTCCCTTTGTGCTAATAGGAACTGAAAATTAAGCTCAAGTCACCCCTGTGTTGGAAGTAAGTCACCTCTGTGTTTTTTTTTCTTTGCTATAAGAACCTGTCCTTTTGTGTAACTGCAAAGAGGATATGTTCTGTCGATGCACGAGGACATCAAGCAGAACTCTGCTGCATTTCTGCAGAGCAACCTAAAACCTTCTGAAAAACTGAAATTTGTTCATTCCCAATAGTTTCTGCTGTTACTAATATAGAGATTTCATCAGTTTGGGGCACAAGTCCAGAAAGAGAGAGTCATTCCCCTACCTACACTAAGTGGAAGAGGCAGCTTTCTGAGGCAAATGGAGTAAGAAAAGGGCCTTGGGGAGAAAAGAGGAAGACTGGGAAAAGGAGCCCAAGTGGATGAAACTGGAACAGAAAACTGGTAGAAAAAGGAAATGGGAAGTTAGCAAGGCCATTTCCTTATTCCAAATGTAGAAAATGAATKAATCGAGATGACTTATGCAACTTAAGAGTGCAGTCTTATTTGCATAAATGCTGAAGTCAATGGGAACTGTTTGCCATAGGACAAGAGGACTCTGATAAAGCAAATCCTCAGCTTCCCAAAAGCAGCTACCAAAACGAGTGGAAACTTTTCATGATGATCACTCTGCAGGACAGTTTTCCATCTGTCAGACTGGGATAATCATCAGCATCTCATACGGACAATGTGAAACAAATTCGTTAATGTTTATGGAGCACTCAGATACTATGACTATCAACAAAAAGCACAATAGAATTAATAACTCTGCATTAGGAAGGTTTAATTGGTATGAAGGAAATATTAGGCCACGCTTTTGTTCTTTCACACACACAGCACAATGAAGTCTTGGTATTTAATTGGGACACACAGGCAGGAAGCAAAAACAACAGGAACAAAAAGATACGGGACCATGTACACCACAAGGTGGGGAATAAAAAACACTAAAGAAGAATTGAGAGAAAAGCATAGMCCATGTTGTGTAAATTAAAGGACATTCTATGGCTTTGGTGTGGGACAGCATGGGAGGAGACAAAACAGACTCCGTAATTGTAATTCTTAAACTTCTTGGTTTGTAAGGTTACCTTTCCGGCCTTKATAATTTCCTTTTAACCCCACTCGATGTGTGTGCAGGCATACACAGAGGTGCATGCAGGCACTCACTGACCTTCCTTTCATAGTGACACTCTGTGTGTACAGGGCTATCAGTTSAGTAATTTTCAGTTAAACCAATAAAATGCCTCTAGAACAAAAATACTAAGTTGCTGCAAAATGAAATTAAAAAAATTCACTCATTCAATAAATTATTCCTTTACAATAGCTGCCTGAAAATGTATTTTCCAATTCTTTTGAACTTAAGCTAATCTTAAAACAACAAATGATGAAAGTTCAAACAAAMGCTAATTTTGTTTAATGAACTAACCGTGGAGGTATTGTGAAAGTATTGTGCAACCAAATGCTAAGCTAATTATTGTGAGATCAAATAACTGTTGCCATAGTTACTGGACAGTGTTTTCCATAACCACTTTTATCTCTTCAATAAATCTTTGTGACGCAACAAACATAAAAAGTTGACTGTAGCATGACTATGTTTTGAACAGCGCTTAGTTAAGACGGACCTGTCACTGTAATCGTGTTTCCTTATTTATCAGAGGACAATAAAAGCCCAGTATCTGCTCAGGCTAATGGAAACAGCTCCAGCTCCAGCTCTACCTTTGCTACGGGGCTGCAGTTTCAGCAGTCGATACTAGCACCTCAGTTATCACACGTGTGCTGATTTGCCTGTGCTTAGCATGGAAAGCAGCAAAAAGTCAGATGGTTTCATTCTCCTCAATTAGKAGAGCAGTTATTCTTTTATTTTACGTTCTATTAGGTGATATAGTGATCTATACAGCAACTGAAAGCTAAAAACAAAGATATGACTATGAAAACCAACACTGAGGGCATATGTTACTGTATAATAAAATGACCTCAGCTGCTCTCGTTTAATGCTCTCCGTAAGGGAGTCCAAAAGATCGTGTCACAGAATCAGCTGTTGGCTTTCGAAAAATGTTCAGAATGACAGAGAATAAACATTTTATGCTACCTACATTTTTATGTATACAATCACACCAAGGGACTGATGATTAAATCTAATGTTTAGAATTAATCTAAATTTAAAATGTCTGAGAACCACCCACATGGCACAGCTGAATCATCCCYTGAGATCATATAGTGACCCATGAGCTGTGTCAAACATTAGATATTTTTCTTGAAAGTCATATTGATAAAAAAACAAATCCACCATGCAAGTAAAGAAACACAGCAGGTTACAGACTCAGCAATCTGGCTATTACAAGGACCTACAAGTTCCTCCAGATCAGCCAGAGTTTACTGCAGTAAGAGGCATGGCAGCCCAAAGCCCTCATTCGAGACCATGGGGAACCTCCATCGCCATCATAGCTACTCCGACTGCACCAGGGAGGGCTGTTCCAGGCTTGCAAGAGGAGAAGCAGGAGATGAAGCAGGAGATGACAGGTCTTTGCTTGGAGGGCCTGCCTTAAAGCAGTTACAGGGTTCATGAAGCTTGGGGTGTCATTCTTACGCATCTCATAGTTACRAGCTGTGGTCACATGCAAAAAATAATGCAGGTCATGGTACACTAACTATCATTTCAGAGGAAGAATTWGTCCTTTTTTTTTTTTCCTCTGCAAATATTTTCACAATTTTCAATGCACAGGAAATTTTCCACTTGAATCTGTTCCACAAACAGAAATCCTGGTTTTGGAGTAATTGCCATTTCTGCCAAGCACAATGACAAAAAGAAAAGAGGTGGCATTTATAATCCAAAAAAAAATCAATTCTAAAATCACCTCTAAAATACAAAAGTTTCTATCAAGGTAGATCTGTGCAGACCCCACAATGCCTTCTAAAATCTGGAGCTCAGCTACTAAAGCACGAGAGGATGCCATTCTTCTCTAGAGCACGTGCAGCCAGCTCTCGTGTGCACGGCTCACAGAAGACACGAGGGGCACAGATCGTCTTTGCATTCCACTGATTCTTGCTGTTATGGCCCCAGAACAGCCCCACAACATCTGGACAGTAAAGATCTGAGCCTAGAATTCAGGGAATCGGCAAACAGCGCCGTTTATCTTCTTGTTTCTCAGCTGAACCAGCTCTTAAAGGATTCTTTTGAGACAGGAAAGTAGATGCCTATAAAACATTTGATCTGATGGTTAATGGAGGGATGAGCTAACCGAGAAGGCGTAGCAAAATAACAGCTTACACGACAAGATCCGAAAACAGCAAAGATCGAAGAGGAAATCAGTTCGACTAACAACAACTACAGAAAATGAAGATTGTCACAGTGTTGTAAGTGACTTCAATGTTGAATTTTGCATCATAAGTCAATGATTCATAAATGTTTGGGGGCATTTTTCCCCTCTCTGACTTGCCCAAGCCAGTAAGAAGYTTCATGATTAATTTATCTAAGTTTGAATGTTCAATTCAGGCTAATTTTTAGCACGTTTTTGTAATAAAGCTGCCATCTGGAATTATATGCCTGCAATATAAACTGCCATTTACTAATAACTGTAGCTTACTAATAACACTTACTAGTAACTAATAACTAGAAAACATTACCTGYGTTCCAAGGTTAACTACTTAAAGCAAGAGACAAATTGGTTATATCCRTGTCACTTTGAAACTCTGGTATTACAGAATGTTGAAAAATTCAGAACAAATACATTCTAACAAACCTTATTAGCCATCTATCACTAATATTAGTCGTATTAGATTAGTAGTATTAGATTAGTARTCCTCACTCAGGGCAAATAGGTATTTTTGCCAGAGAAAGGAGAAGGTGGCAGGATTTGTATTCATACAATCAGTATGAGCTGATTTTGCAGCTTTGCAGAGGAGGACCTGGAGGTCATGGAAGAAAACACGCTGAACATGGGCCAGCCATGTACCTTCGTTGCAAAGATGGCCAAGGTTATCCTGGGCTGCAAGAAGTTGGTGTGGACAGCAGGTCAAGGGAGGTTGATCCTTCTCTCTGCTCAGGCTGATGAGATCTGAAGGGCTGCAGCCTATTCCGGCCTTCCCAGTCAAGGACATGGATTTACTGCAGCGCGTCCTAGGAAGGGCCACAAAGATCATGAAGGGTCTGAACCGTCTCTCATACAAGGGAAGGTTCAGTGGGTTGGGCTGTTCAGCTTGCTGAAGAGAAGGGTCATGAAGACCTTATCAGTGTTTGCATTTGAGGAGAGTGTAAAGAGGATGGGGCTAAACTCTTTTCAGTGATGCCMAGTRACAGGACAAGAGGTAATGGACAGAAATGAAGTATAGGAAATCCCACCTGGACCCAAGAAACCTCTTCTTCCCTATGAAAGTGGTCAAACTCTGGAACAGGTTGCCCAAAGAGGCTGTGGAACCTTCATCCTTGGAGATTTAAAATGCATCTGGCCATGGTCCTGGGCATCATGCTCTAGCTAACCCTGCTTGAGGGGGATGCTTGGACCAGCTGGTCTCCGGAGGTCCCTTCCAATCCCAACTATTCTGAGTCTGTGATACAGAAGCTCTGTGCAGTGATGAGAACTTCTTTCATCTGGATATGCTGGAGACAATTGAGATATTTACTGTAGCCAGGAAAACTTGCAGTGGGCAAGGGGGAACATTCTTCAGCTGTTTATTTGACTAAAGAATTGTGCACTTARTACTGTGACAAATTTTAGCTTTACTGATGTTAAACTGAAAAGTATGCATTTTTTACAGAGATTTCAAGAGATGAAAAAATGCAGCATGCAATCCCTGTTAATGAGAGCACATTTTGCATGGTGACCTGTACTGCAGTTTGGGGAGATCTCCATAGTTTTCCTTCTTTTAAAATTCAAATGAACAAATTTACAAGGACTAAAAGAGTTCACCTCCAAGACAGCATTTCTTTCTCTGTGCACCAGAATCTAAAGATCGAGCATCAATTTTGAGCACCTGTTTGTAGAGTGTTTTGGTATTTAGTCTCTGAAAAAACAAGAGAGCAAAACACTCAGATGAAAAACCAGGAGAACAAAACACTCAGACTAAACAACCCCAGACCATATTAGCTACTGCATGATGTCAGACAGCCTAGTCCGTTTCAAAGAGAAAAGAGGTAAAGTGAGGAGAAATAGGAATAAAAAGATGAACAGTAGTTGAAAGAATGAATTCAGACTTCTGGTATAGGGGAGAGTTTTGGATTTAGGTTGATACTTCTAATGTMGAGATTCCCAAGCTTTTCTGATCATAACCACACGTGTGGGATCACCACCACATTTTCATTGAAACATCTGTTACTGTTCAATATCTGAGAATCATTGTTTTTAATGGCAATTTTATAAAATTATGTGAAGTTCATTAATAAGCCCAAGGCATCAGACCCTTGAGAAACAAAATACATAATTCTCCTCTCACTTGCACCGCTTGTTCAATACAGTTTCTCTTGAATTATAGCAGAGCAAACAAAAGGAAGGACAAAAAGGACATCTCATATATAAATAGAAAACATTCTTTGTATCATCATATAAAACTAATTTTGCACGAGACTTTTTCTAAAGCTGTTACACTATTTTACTTATTTCCTTGCCTGATTAGCTTTTAACYAAATGTAGATGTTTTCCCTGACCTATTTTCAAAGCTAACTAATCCCTAAATCCTCCAGTTAYGCAATCTTGAAGGATTAAACATTTGTCATGAAAGAGTCTGGATTTGTTTAGACTGAATAAATTTCGGTGATTTAAATACAGTTCATTGATTAAATTACATTCATAGAGTGCTGGCTCTTGTCACAGAGAGTCTGCCAAAGTGGCTCTCTAGATGTATGTGATATAAGCTTCTGCACGTAGTTAAGCCCACAAAACCCTTACATGTGGTGCAGGTTGGAAGAGAATGAGGCTCTTTTTATATAAAATGCTCATTCAATCTCTTCAGAAATATTATGATTATATAATGAGTATATTGCAGCAGCACCTGAATACCAACCTGGTCAGAGCGGCATTATCTGAGGCRAAATGACAATCTCTTTGCCAAAGCATGCAACTTAAAAGGCAAGACAAACCAGGTGGAGGAGACAAACAAGTGGGTTGGTCTGGGGGTGGCAGCGAAGACGGGGTAACAAATAATAGGACGCACCGAATTCTCCGCCAGTGAGGAGGAACAATCACCGCATGCCATCTGCCCAGCCATAATTAGCTCAGCGCTCACTCTAGGCATTGCAGCAGACCAGTTTTGATGAGACTCCTGCAGGATGACGGAGCTTTGGCCTGCTGCTTCTCCCATCCTTAGGAAGGTGTCATAGGAAAAAGCATCAAGGTGCTCAAGGCAAAGTGGAAACTGGAGACTGGCAACAGCGCTAAGTCAGATGTCAGGCATGTAATGAGATAACAGGTCAGAAAGGCTAAATTCTCCAAAACGGCACATTCTGTTTGGCTTAGRGCTTGCCCACATGCTTCCAACAATCTCGAAAGTCACCTTCATGGTGGTTTAAGCTAACTGATTTTTACTTCTCATTTACTCTGGACTGGGAACTGCCATTTCCAGTTATAGAATCTCAGCTGAAAGGATGAAACCTCAGCCTGTTGGTGTTGAACAGCTGCCTCTTGCATCTTAGAATGCACTAAGATTATTTACAGCGAAATGAAGACATCTTAGGTGGCAACATGAACACCGAGACAGTGACCCGGAAAAGCACTGAACAAATGAAGCACCTAAACACAACATCCACATTCTGTTCAATGCAAACAGAACTGTTTCTTCAGGGTTTTATACCTAAATCTAAATGAAGAGGTCAGGAATTTTTTTTTTCCCTTAAGGCGGCTTATTCCATAATGATCTAGGCTTGAGTTTCTGCCTCCGCCTCCAGAACTGTAGGTCTGCACTATCTCAGAACAGGAATGCAGAACACATACTCATGTATTCTGTACATTATTTAGAGTAGGTTTTACTTCCTCTAAGGACTGCTCTTTTAATCAGTCACTTCAGGATGGGCAAATATGATTCACATTGAGACTTTCTAAATACACAGATTTAGAACTTACGGAATGYGTCTCTCAGTTCTTGCCTCCAACTCCGAAATGAAGAACTGAAAATTTATTTTCAATTCATTCTGATAAATCAYCATTTGTCTTCCATTAAGTAAGCAGGGACTATGGATTAAGCAGTCATCAGATTTAGCAGAAACAGTTATTGTAACATTGCAACATAGCTAATGAATATCAAGATGCAAGAATACTTTCTGTTTTCCAGGACATTTTCTGTAAACACCCAAAGTGTTCTACACAATTCTGCACAATTCTGGAAATGTAAGTCATGTTTAGTTTCTGCTAAGGCAGGAAGGACAACTCATTAAACTGTATGCATTGATATTGCAAAATTCTGTCAGGACAGACCAACACTTAAGAAGAAAAATAAATTATACTTGCTCTCAGCTTTAGAATAGGTGCAGATAGCAAGAGATTCACTTTATTTAAGACCCAGTCCAGGGAAATTCACGGCTTTCACACACACTTGGTGTCTTGTGGCATCACAAAATGATGAGGGACTAAAAATGACTGAGGAAATCTAAAAATAGACAAATAAGAATACACTTGAAAACAAAAGAAATGAAAATGAGGGAAATGAAAATGAGGGGCAACATGTTCAGAGCAGCACTGGTAAGGCCACTTACAGAGCACTGGGGAACAGAAGAAACTGTCAGAAGAAACACATTCCTCATGTTGGGTAGCCTTACCATTCAACCTCTGTATGGGAAATGCTGATCAGGATATGGCTTGATCACAGCAATATTATTTTTTAAATTAAAACTGGTCCTGAGCAGGAGGATTTAGCACAAAGTCCACTACCAGGAAAGTTAGTTCATTGAAGTAAATCGAGAATACAAGGTTAATAAGAGAAGCAGCGAAAAGATTTTTATATGTAATTTTCCTAACTTAGAGAGCACATCTCCTAAAACCACTGTGCTTTTCCAAAGCCAATGAAGTCTCAATACACAATCAAAGCAGTCTGATTTGTTTACTATTTCCAAAACTTGAATCACAGAATCATTATGGTTGGAAAAGGCCTTCAAGATCATCGGTTCCAATGGTAAAATCATCACCATGATGCCTGGCAAACCATGTCCCTAAGTGCCTCATCTATATGTTTCTTGAACGCTGCCAGATTGACATTAAACAGCTTTTCATGATGTTTTTATCCTGAAGAGCCAGAATCACATGGTGAAACATTGYTTCTGGACTAACAAATCACCTGGAGAGGACCTCCCGTGCCTATACGTCCAGCGGGCAGGACACAGAACAACGTTATGGGACTTTGTCATTAGATAATTATTCTCAATGCAACTTAATGCATGCAACCCTCCAAGCACCAGGTGACACAACATGGGGGATATCAGGATCCTTTCTGAGGATGAACCAGCCTCCATGACCAGGTCTCAGGCTGTTTCCCAAGGAAGGTGCCTTCTCCCAAGATSTTTTTGGGCACTGGATGTGGCTAGAAGGCACCGTCCCCATGCCAGCCACACTTCAGGACCCCATACATCAGCCCTTGCCCAGAAGAGGAAGGTCTGCAGTCCTATAGGGCAAAAGGAGGGAAATAGGAAATAATACAATCACTGCAAGGATGCAGTGTGAGGTAGGCCTGAAATTAGTGAATCCTGTGGTTGGGACATGCAGCTTGACAGGAGCAGGTAATGCACAAACATACAGAAGTGAACATATATACGTTATGTAACATACAGAGCCTATCCGAAAACATCAGTAAAAGGAAGTATTCCTGCTAATTAATCAAACTGAAAATTATCGAAGTCTATAAACACAACTTTTAAGAATAACAGTGCTGGGTAAAATCCAGCAATGGTTATGAGTAGAGATCTCATATATTTTGCGTCCTTAAATGTTTCTGGACAGACTTTGAATTAATAGATAATATGTTCCAYCTGAAGACACAATTCTAACAGCTCTTCTAGTTCTTCAGAACTTCTTTTGATGTCTGTTTAATTAATTCTGAATGTAAAAATTCAAATATCTCATCCAGGAACAGCAAGCCCTTTTTATATATACGCCTTCACACCTCATCAGAATACTTTAATTCTGCTAGATACTGGAGAGAGCCATCAAATAGTTTCCACTTCAGCTCCCAAAGAAAAGCTAACAGAGAAGTGCAAAGGCTGTCAACGCTGACGGTTACAACAGGCTCGAAGAAAAAGAATCCACCCAATATTTGGCCAGTCAGAAGACACAGCTCCTCAGAAAGAAAGTGCCCTAGCACTTTCTTTAGCGATAGCATCTCTATCTTGCCCTGTTTTGTTCCACTGTTAGCTTCAGTTTCACCTGAAAGAACACTAAACCCAAACYTAAAGCTAAACATGTATGGTGTTTTATTTATTTATAATTTCTTGTAGAAAGTTACTGGACAGAAGGCATGACGTCTGCCTCAATACCAATGAGCTGTCTAAAATCTTGTGATAAATGCTTTCTGTGGCATATAGTTTCCATACAGTCTCCTGAGGTTTACTAKATGTTACAGGCAAGATTTTCCACTTTAAGCTCTAATGTTACTTATGTGAAACATGCCTTATTATTTAATTATTGGTTATTTGTTAATTTCTATGAGGGTGTTGCATTTGGTGTTATAATGCTACCACCAATTTGAAGAAAACCGCATAAATAAAAAGCAGAATAAACCATATTATTCCAAGTGAGACCTTTTGTTCAAGTTTTCGATTGCTTATTTTAAAAGAGTAGCTTTAAACTACTTTCCTCCTCCTGAAAAGACTGGGTTTTTTTTCTTTAAGACTTTAAGAACAATCTGTTCCATGAAACACCTGGAAAAAATGTGGCATGTAGCTGAAAAACATCCTTTCATTATTCCAGGTTATATTTCATATAATTCCTGAAAAAATTCTGAGAGACATTTTCAATAACAAAATTTCGCATTTACTTTAACAAAGAGCTAATGTAAGTATAGTATTGGCCTGTCTTCCAAACAAACCTGAATGAGCTGAATTCATCATGCTCCCTATTACAGATGAATTGCCTCTATTTTTGTTGCTTCAATGAACTATATAAAACAGACTATAGTAGAAAGCAGCACCTGGTAAATGTGAAGTGATATCTTACATAAAAAGATGGTTTTTACATAAAAAGATGTTTTTTACATAAAAAACACTTTTGTGCTCTTTACACTTGGATCAGGCCTGCCCTGATGAACACTGCACCGCAGTTCTGACGGCCCACGCTTTTAACRATCCACTCTCCAAGGTTCACTGACCCACAGAGATATTATCAGGGGTTCTATTACTCAGCCACACGTCTTAATGAGAAACTTTCCCATTCCCATAGCCACAGCCACGGGCAGGTCTGCTCACAGACACACCTTTGTGTGCATCGGCCAGGCGGCTCGCGGGGCTGTGCGGATGGTCGGCGCGCGCCAGGGCAGAGAAACCCGGAGCCCTGGGTTTCAACACGGATGTGTTCTGCTTTTGTGCAACCGCTTCTCAAGAAGCTGCGGAGCTGCAATCAGTGCACACCGTGGCTCGGGCAGGGGAGCTAATCAGGCTCAAGAATCCCAGGCGTCTCCGGTGCTGCGCAGTCCTGCTTTGGAATTTTCAGCTCTTTTGGGCTAATTGCTTACACTGCCGTCAGACTTGCTGGCACCACGGAAAGCCTCCGTGCCTAGTGTGGAAAGAGCGGGGGAGACTTCCCCTCTGGACRTGACCTTTGCTCTCAGCTCTGCCTTTCACTTCAGCTGGGGACTCTTCTGAAGATGCCAGCTGATGCTGCCAACACAGCCCACCTCGCTGTGGAGCATGGCGGAGTGTGACTCTCCATTTAGTTCTCACTGAACGGTGAGGGGAACCTCCAGTCTCGACCRCAAGGTCAACAGCTGCTTGAAGTGAAGTGCTCTGAGCCACCGCTTGCTCACCTGCAGCTCGGGCTCCAGGCCTCCCAGCCATGAGTGCCACCAGCGGCGGCTGCGGGATCTCCCGGCGGCTGCGGTCGCCCCAAGCTCCCCGCGCCCGGTCACAGCAGCCCGCAGGCCTGGCAGCCTGCGCTCACGCCGGCAGCCTCCGGCCTTCCTCGCGGAGAGCACCTCATCCCCGCGCGCACAGCGCGCGCAGCAAGCGGGCGCTGGGCAAGCCCGCGCTGAGAACTGGCCTGCGAGCTATCACCCAGCCGTCTTGAGGAGGCATTTACCCASACTGCAGAAGCTCTATTCTATTCAGGCAGTATCTGCTCGGTTCTGTGTGTGATGTGGACAATATTTTGAGACATAGGTTAGTTAAGACCCAACCGTTTTAAGAAACTATCTAACTARCAACTTTCTTCTTATGGTTGGTTATCTGTTGGGCTTCTAACTTCTATCTCTGGGACCAATGATAAGAGACCTTATCGTAACACATCATGATAACATAAAATTATTTTTACTTTGTAGCTATTTTTCAACCAGTTAATTAAAAAGAAAAAAAATGGTGCATTAATATATCAGATGGATGATATATAAATAGCTACACCAAGAAAACATACCTTTAACATCTGTTTCTAGAAGCCAGAAAATACTTTTTTTACATCTACACTGTTGCTGTAAATGCAAGCCCTAAATAGGTTTATACATTATAAGATTAACAGAGAATTAGAAAATAGCAAATACATACATATATTTTCCATATTTTACTAGAGGATTTTGTTTCAGAGGGTCAAAGATTTGTTATGTAGAATTAAGGCCCTGCACTATATCCTCATTCAATTTTTTAAGTTAAAAAGCAAAAAACAACCCAGCAACCTCCCTTCTTTATTGAAAGGTCACTGTAATGCAATAGGACACAGTAAGCAGTTGTGAAATTAAGCCCTCCAGAACCTGGTTGCAACTTTGGAATGTGACCATTGTTGTGCAATGGAGTTTGTCACCATCATATGAAAAAGCCATTGGGAAATAAATCTTTTGTTTACCTGTTCATCGCAGATAACTATCGAGTGATTCACATTCTGTAGTATTTTTCTAAGGTCTAAAACAATGCTTGAGGTACAAACAGCATGGGCTTTTTTGTTTTGTTTAAACAACTCTATYTGGGCATTTTGGGAATAAACTACCTACACCCTACATGCAGAAACTTTCCCATCTTTACTTTTGTTCCTTTCTCTCTCTTTTTTTTTTTTTAAAGGGCATGTCAGAAGGCTCACAGCTTCTTAAATCTTCTCAACTCTTGCTACCTATTTTTACCTSTACAGAAAAGATAATCATGTTTTTGGGCAGCCAGTGCCATATTAGTTGTACTGACATAAGAGGCTTGTCTTCTGATCAGGAACACGCAGCAAAGCAAATGAACTCACATGTTCAGGCATCTGTCTGTGCACAAGTATGAGCACATTTTTCCAGCTCCGCTCGTCATTCCCTGGAATACGGAGGCCGTGCACAGAGGGAGGTGCAACCAGAGCTCCGTGGCCCGTTCCTTGGCATGGGCAGGCACAAGGTCGCGCTGACCCACGCTCTGCACAGCCACATCTGCATGGCAGAGACCTGGCCAGATGTGCAGGCACCGCGGGCAGAGGAACTCACAGATGTCTGGGCTTGTGTCTCCACTCTCCTCCGGAGCTGCGGAGTTTCTGTGATACACAGAGGGCAGCCTGATCAACCCCAGCACCACGYTGCTCAGTCAAGGGGCTGAAGTGGGACTCCAAGCTTGTTTAGAAACCAAAGATAAGGCTCTGTATTCAGGTGGGGATTTGGGACCTGACCTCTGTAATGTGCAGTGTTGAGGGAGAAAGTTAACTTTCATCTTTTTTAACTTCTCTCTTGCTACAGATAGCCACCTATATCTGAAATACACAAGGAAGCTATACCTTAAAGTAGGAGTTACTGAACATCATCTCTTTGCATTCCCTTCTTCTTTGGTGACTTGACTCTCCCAAGAGCAATGAATTTCACTACAAAAGATCTTTTCAGTTGCTGGTATCTGTAAACAGTCTCTGGTCTCTAGCAATTATCCATCTCAGGGCCACCTGTCCACTAACACATCATAGGCCACTGTAAAGGCAAGAGGCTTGCTGTAGATTTTCAGATGTGTGGTGGAAAAAACGGATCCAATATGACTGTGCTTGTGAATCAGCCTCCAAGAAACTGCAGCAAAAATGACTACTTGTAAGATTAAAGGCTCTTTAATCTAAAGGAGAAACTCTTAGTCTGCAAGGTCCTGTGAGGGCACAGCCACATAACCAACAGTACAACAGACAACATCTTTTTTTTTGGGCCATCTGTAACTCACATTTTGCAAGTACTACATTTTATTCTTTGTAATAACCATATTATTCACAGCTCATGGGGAATTAAGAATTATAACCTAAACATCCCACCTATGTGAGTAAGAGATCCTCAGGTTAGATGTGACCAACAAGAGCCATCTGAATGTCAAGAAAAATAGACCCTCCTTTCTGCTCTTGAAGGCAGTGCTAAAACTTAAGAGAACACAATTTAATAGTGCAAAATTTCTATCACTCTTCCATCGRCCTCTCACAGACATTCTGGTTCCTATCCTGTATATGAAACACACTTGAAAAGCCAGCAGAAGAATGCAACCAGGTGGGAGTCCTCACAGGCTATAGCGGCTAGAAGGGTAYGGGTTCCTTCAGCACTGCACAGGCCATATGGTTTATACCTTTCTGTAACGTGCTCTGCTGGCTCTATCACGTGAAAATATTGCCAAAAACCATTCTGGATTCATAACTGGAACAGAAAGTTATTTGAGAACTGAGAGTTTTCACTGTCACTTTAGGATGCACATGCATACAGCACAGTGGTTTCAGTTCAAGTGGTTTTCTTAGGCATGGATGGAAAACAGTTCGTCCTTTGCCACAGAGTTCACACTTTGTGTCAGACCATCCCATTCCTGTGTGCTGAGCACAGAGCCCAGCAGATGATGTGGAACATGCTAGAGAGAAGGACTCCACGTCACAGCCCTCTCCACGCTCTGTCGGTGCATGTACATACACCCAGACACACACGTGTGTGTGGGAATCATCTGCCCCCGCTTAATGGAGCCATCACTTACACGTCCCATAGCGCCATGCCTGAGAGATATCCCGCCTCAGGCAGCTCCAGCCCTTGTGACGATGCTCGGAGCAGGAAAACCTCCTACACAGAGCTCTCTTTTAAAAGGCAGAGTCTTCCCCGTAATATAAACTCTCTTGTCTATATTCTGCATAACACGTCTGGAGGTGTGGCTGAGGCACGACCTATTCGGGAGCTCTGGGGAGATTGCTAAAGAGCCTGTTATTTGAGTGACTACTGAAACCCTTTCAATAGCCACGCTTTGGGGGTCACAGGCGGAGAGGCACCACGGAAGGAAATCAAACCTCTCCAGTGTTTAACACAGCACAATCCCTTCTTATTGTAAGAAAATAACATGGTATTATTGTTAGCATGATTAACATCAGGCATCAGAATGAAAAAAAAAGACTTTGACCTTATTTCAGTTAAATTTACTTGAAAACAACTTTTAAACAGGAATTCTCTTCACTGTGGTTGTGCCTGTGCCATTATTCACAATCCTGTGCTATTTTCATCATCTGTAGTTTAAGAAAAAGATGCACAGCAAGTTTTTTAGTTGTATCCAGACCTATGGGATTTTACTTCTGTAGCTGTTTTGAACCTACTTGGAAATCAAATTTTAATTTAATTTCTGGTACCCGCTTAAAACATATGCAAAAGTTCAGACCCTCATAGAATTAAGGATTTTCTTCAATGACTTTTTCTTTACAGAAACATGGTGATCATTTTAAAACGTGGAAAAAACTACGGAAAATATTTAAGGTCATTAAGAATGTGTTATTTGTTATTCCAAGAAGTGACTTTTAGTTAGCAGTGACATTTAGCTGGAAACAACATTTTAGCGCGCTGAAGAGTGGTATTTGGCGCTGCCAGCGTATTTCAGGCTATCATCGCACGGTTGCCTCAGCAAGTTGCTTTTGGTTTCAGCCCTCTCTCATTACCCCCCATCCATCCGACTGAAATCAGCTGATCTTTTATAGGCATTCCCAGAGGCAGCCAGCAAGCCGCTCGCTGTCAGATACCAACAACCATATTTAGGGTGTGCCTTTGAAATACAGAGCCCAATAGGAAGAGAGTTGACTCTTTTTGTCTGCCCCTTGGAGCTGACCGACTTCCCACCACGAGCCCTCAGCCAACCAAAGAGAAAACGTTCTCAAGCTACTGCCCCAGTATTTCAAATTCACACAAGCCCTAACTGCAAAGGTAAACAAATAGATGTTAAAACATTTAAAGTATATATTACATAATCGGTATAAAGTGTAATTAACTTTTAACATCCATGCAATCATTTTGTTATTGCAGCTAAAAAATAATTCTCAGAACCCAACTCTTCCAGAATCTCCAAGAAAAATACTCTTTGTTTCACCATTTTCTGATTCATTCGACTTTGGAAGCAAAAAAAAAAAAAAAAAAACACATTGCTGTGTTTAATATTGTTGCACAAGAGAATTCACAAGAATGAAATGTGTTCAAAGTTCCTAGAAAAAAAATGTAGCAATGCAGGCTGCCAACTTGTTCAATGTCAAGCTCTAGGCAGTATAGCAGGACTAGCAGTAAATGACTCATAGTGAGTCACGCTTTAGCTATTTTTGCTTTTAAAGTACTGCCAGGCGCTGTGTTAATATTCAACCCAGAGTAAATTTAGCAATGCAAGAAAACAAGTGTTTCCATGGTTGCTCCTGCACAATGTTTATGGTATACACTCAGCCATTAGGCACAGGAATTAAGCCAAAGAAAGAATATGGAAATGTTCCTCTTTCATTTACAACCGAATTTTGCTACATTGGGTTTCCTGAGTCACCCAGCTACTAGTTTTTCCAAGCCTAACAAAAATGCAAAGCACTAGCCAGCACGCCACCAGCACACACTGCTGTGAGCGGTGAAGAGCCCCTGCTTTCCTCCAAACAACTGCTCCTGCAACAACACAGCTGAGCTGGGAGCATCCTGGCAAACGTGCGTGCGCTAGATAGCCCCAAAAGCCAACGGGAGTGGCCTATACAGCTAACCAAGGAGAGGAAGCCACGCTGGTTGCTCAGGAGGAAGGGAGGCAGGCACGAAGGCCTCCCCAGTGAAACGCAGTGCATCAATGAGGGCAGCACGTTCTGAGGAGGAACTGGCAGCGAGGAAGGCCAAAGAGGYGGGAGGAGGGAGCCTGGGAGCCTCCGTGGCGTCACGCGAAAAGGGAAAGCGGCAGCAGGGAGCCCAGGAAGGCTGATGATTCAGCCTGGAAATGGGGGAAGTGGTAAAGAGAGCTCGGCCGCGCTGGGAAGTATCTCGCCGTGGCAGAGCCACGCGCACCGAAACCTGCACGAAGGTGCAGCTTCCACGGAGCCGCCTGCRCTGTGCTGCCTGCTGAGGCTGGCAGATGTCTGCGGAGCACGAGCCCAGCTAGGAAGCCGTGGCTTGAAGCACACGGGATATCWAAACACTGTTTGAGAGGTGCAAGGCGGAATGTGTCTGGCCTGCAGGAGAAAAAGAAACAACCTCCCTGCTAACTGAAGCACATGGTAGCTAAATAGCTTACTTTGCCCACAGTAATGACAGAGCTGCTCAATGATTACACATGATTGCTTGTTAAACCTTTTTGTTCGTATTTTAATACARTGATTTATTCATTACACTTAATTTGCAGTAATTACTATTTTTATTGTAGAGGCTGATAAAGCAATCAGGCGGCTTTTACTCTCTTCCCCTCACAGAAAACCCTTCAGCTTTTCTGCACGAGGCCTCGCATGCAGCAGTGTGCAGATGCATAGGGTTCTCTTCCTGTTTTCCTATCTGATTATAAACTAGTCACTTAGTTTACACTGGAAGTTTATAGACAGATCCCAATGAACAGCCTTCCTGGAAAGACTTCTCTCGATTTCAGTAAGTCTTGGATTGACCCATAAACCTTCAAACAGGGAGCGAGGGAGAACACTGAGAGGGCTGGGCCAAATCCAACGGATTGAAGCAAATGACAGACACTGAAGTCCAAAATGATGATTAAAAAAAAGAATCCCGTTTAGTGGCCTCCTAACCCTGAAGGCATCTGCATCTGGAAGCTCCTCCCAGGTTCTCTAGGGATCTGAATTTCTGACTTCTGTGCTTGCCCAGAGCTGCCCCAGCCTGAGCCATGAGSAACAGCAGCTCTTTGTCCTGCGACCTCTTTGGCTGCTCAAAGTAAGCAAAGCTCCATCCAAGTGGAGGAAGGGAAGGTGGTAACGGATATGCAGAGAGCCTCCATGCCTTGCTGAGYGCACAAAACACTCAGAGTCATGTACACTCTTCTTTGCACTTTTTATCCCCCTCACATTCCAGGCAGCCCATGGGGGAGATGGGGCTTCAGCTGAAGCAATGAAGGGTGCCCTCTACAGACTAGCCTGGGGCCAAGAGGTTGGTCATAAACATATAGCGTGCCTATATCAGACTTACATGTCATCCAGCAATCTTACTCTGATGAAAAAGATGAGTAAATCCCTTGGGAAGGGTTAAGCCGGGGAAAGCCCACACTAATGTTTTCCTAGGAGTCTTGCCCAGCCTCCACCAATCTCATTAGGGGCATCTGGAGGAGCCAGAAGTGGCATCTTCAGGTTTAACAGCCCCCGAGGGATTTTTCTCACGTACGTATGCGTGAATGTATTTGCCACCCTTTCTGGGCAACTGCTGCAGACACACAATGTTATTATATATTACATAAAAAGTAAGCACTCCCACCTCCTCTCCACTAAGCGCTTGGGATTTGCAAGTGTTGGGTGACTTCTCTCCCTCACAAGGTATTTTTGGTGCCTGCTGAAACACCTGCTAAGTAACTTTGATTCTGAGCTCACTCACAGCATGTCTGGTTGCYTAACAAATCTGCATCCGTAGTTCAGAAGAGAAGCCAGGCTAAACCTAACCGCGCTCGTAAAGCCAGATATAGGTCTCAAATGAGAGCTAGGAGCAGCTGGAAGATGCAACTTAGACCTTTTCTCTGACGTAACTGAACATCTGAATGCTCCAAGCCTGTTCTAGAGGAGACCAAAATGGCACTGGAGATGCTTCCATTTCCTTGACATGGTGCTAAAGCTGACTGGAAGCAACATATCTGGTTATTCCTGAGACAGTATAAGCAAGTACCACTTCAGTAACATCTAGGAGATGTGAGTCTACACTCACACTTCCAATTCCCTGCAATTCCCACATCCACAGACTGGAGCTACTTCCTCTCCACCTGTGTAATGGCAGCCTGTGTGTTCAGCCTCACACACAAAGCCTTTTATTGTGTATTATTATTATTATCGACACATCCTGAGCCATCTTGTGCAATACAGTGATTGACAGAGATAAAACACATCACGCTGACAGATCAGCTTCCTCATCGGGCAAAGCTGCTCACATGGATGCACCATCCTCCTCCTCGTAGGGGCCAGGGCACTTAACTCTGGGCTCTGGCATCTAACCTGAGGTTCACAAACCCCAATGTTGTGTTTTACAGTCCTTAAGTCCTTTAGTTCTCTCCCTACATTTCAGCTGAGCTTATTTAACAAGCTTGAGGTAGTATGAAGATGAGCCCCRGGGCATTTAATGGCATAAAATCCAAGTTGGAAAGAAATCACGCTTTACTGTGAGGTTACTCATGCCTAAGGCTTTCATGAAGGAAATCAAACACGAGTATCAAAAAACGATAAGCAGCCAATGCACATGAACCTCTGATAAGGAATTAGAGAATACTTACTAATCTGGCAGCACAGCTGGCACGTTAGGGTATGTCACAGGTATAGATCAGGGAAATTCCAGTGACTTCAGAGGCTGATGTTTATCAAAGATGGAGTTCAACGTGCAGCTGTTGAATAACCCGCAGCTCTTCTGAAAGCCACGCTGAAGAGCTCCGTGGCAAGAACTTTAAAAATATCAAGTGTTTTCCTTTCTCCAAACTAGAATTGGCTGAAGTTGCCACAGAGTATGATATGCACTGATGGATGATGATCTTGTCRGCAGTTTCTCAGATCCCCTTCCCTGTTCTTCCTCAAATGTTTCATGTTGGTACTCCGGCCAAATGCTTTTCTGTAGTACAATTTCTTTTGATTCCTGTGCACACCAGTGTACAGAAACCCACATATAAATGATTCAAATGCACATATGGCAAGGGTAAAAGAAGCCACTAACCTTGCAAGAGTAGGAGAAGTGTTCAAGTGACAGAGAAAATGAGTAAATAATACTAAGTTCCCTAAGTTTAAAGCTCCTCTTGGCTTTATTTSCTTCCTTTCTCCTCAACATCCTAACCTCAAAAGAGAAGGTCTCAGCTGAGTAATCCTAGGACTGTGATGCTCTCCCTTTCCTCCTCCTTTGCCCTTTCTCCTTGGACTGCTTTTCACCTGCTTGCCTGTGATCACATTTGAAATTTAAGCTGTCAGCTCGTGGCACAGAAATGGAATTCCTTCATTCTCTCTTTTGGCAGATTTATCTAAATGACATGTGAAAGACACAATGGCAAGTACAACACTACTGAGCTGGCAGAGGCAGTTCCTCTATTTCCACTGCTTATTTTTCACAAGAAAAATAATTCATATTATAGCAGCATGAAAAAACCCTCTCACTTGCCCCAAAAGGTAAGTGAATGAAAAATCACAATGAAAGTAAGTTTTGTTACCAGAAATCACATTTTCCATATGGTTTAATGAATCTATTGAAGTCTTCAGAATCCTACAGGCAAATTTGGGCATCTATTTCTCTGCTTCTTACTCATCTGAAATTTATAAAAATTTTCCAATGAGTTCAAATACAGTCACAAGCCACGCAATTTAATAATTTTCCAAGGTGCACAAATGGATTGCTACACAGTCAAAAAATATGGGAACTGAGAACCACTGAGGGAAAAGATCTACATAACCAAGGGTGCGGTGTTGGCGCAGGAACAAATATAAAGAATCTGGCACCAATTTGCTTAGCCTGAAAATTTCTCACCATGTGAGCAGAGAAAAATGAGTTAATGTATTTTAAGACGGGATTTTATTACATAATTGATTGCAATGAGGTGAACAATTAGGTGACTGGCTGCAATATCAGGGGAAGAGAATCAGCATCCACAAGGTCCCTTCCTACCTGGGTTCCTGCAAATAGTAAGAAAGCCAGCCCAGCAACCATCAAAGTGCTCAGGTAAGAGAGAATTAGCCCATGACAGTAACAATAAATTACCYAAAGTAGTATCTCTAAGTGTATAATAATAATACAGATTATTTCTATGCAACAGACTATGAGCTTTCTTGATTTTATGTATTTAGTGCTGATCTGAAAACCCTGGAAGTTGGACTGATAGGAAAACAGGAATTATACCTTGCATTGGAATGAAATGTAGACCATTCAAAAATGGATATATGGACCAGATGAGAGACACTGAAATAGAGAGGCTACCATTAAGTGTTCGCTGATTAGAAGGGCAGATATTTATAACAGGAGAGACCTAGATCTGATACTCTTTCTGATTTAGATACCTCCCTCATTTGAGTGCCTTTACCATAGGGCTCAAAGGTCAATGTCTCTCAATATTTCCTTCTGCAGTTGTTTCTATTTTTACATGCAATTAAATACACAGTGAGCACAGAGAGAGGGAGGCTGACTCCACAGCTCACAGGTTAATCACCTAGTAGGCCCAGATTCAGTCCAGGTCTGAATTAAAAATTGCTGTAAAAATCTAGGTCTCCTATATTCCAGGTAACTCCCAATGGAGAAGGGCTGTTTGAGGTGCTGGGTTGGTTTCTATTCCACTTTAACCACAAATTCTCTTCAGATCCATAAATCCCAGAGCAATAGACCTCTGCAGAAAGTTCTTGTTTTGATAAGTCACGTTTTTCAAAGGCAATCATTTCATCAAACAACATGACCAGACCCGCTGGCAACAGACATCCTCTGTGAAGCCACTAACAAGATTAATGTTAATGCCAGCTTCTGTCTCCTCTCCTACAAACATAGCTAATTTCTGACCTGGAAAAACTGTCCCAGATTGCAACGTAAGAGTTCTGAACGTGTCTTTCATTCCAGATTTGTTCCTTTTTTTTGCAAAGTAGCAAGGATAATAACTTTGATGATGATTATGATTCATACGAGGTATCTGTACAGCTCCCGTTGCTGTAATATTTAAGCATCTCGTAATCTAGCCCGTTTCACTTCCCAACCACTTGTGCAGTAGAGGGTTTACATAGCCCTGATGTACCTATCAGGAATTTTGCTCATTCCCTGGGAAATCTTGTCCAGTCTGAACCAAATGGCTTGATCTAGGTCAATAACAAGGAGGCTATAAAAAAAGAATGAACTAAATCCAGGGCTCCTGAACTGCAAGCTGCCTTCCTACCTCCTCGACCATCTTACATTTCTGTAGCAAGGTTGCAAATAAGATATTTTACTTAAACGAAAAGTGCATTCCCCAAATATACCACTGAACTGTCATCACAATATCCACTCTAATCCCATTTGCAGTAACTGAGAATTTTCAGCTTTTGGCCTGAAGTTGTTCCCCCATGATCAGACCCAATAAAATCATTTAAATCGCTACTTTATATTGAAAATAATAAGTAACACACATTTGCCATATTTTTCACTGTTCCTCTGCCTATATGGCCAAGAATAAAGATGTAGTTAGGAAGACCTGAAGAGAAACACAGACGTACAAATGAGCTACACGGCTTCACACGAGTCACTCCAGCTCTTCGCTCACGTTTCACCTCTCTTAGACAGCGAGGAACAGTATGAAACTGCCTCCTCCAGCACAACACTGTGAGGATTAACTGGGTGATGCTTGTCAAGCATTACAGTACACGGTGTCATGTTGCAGCTGGATTTCTTATCCTATTAAAAGCAAATCCAAGACTTCAGTCTTTCCTGGAGTCTCGAGATGCTTTATGAATTTAAAGAGAATTCCTTCCATCGTATTATTTTTCTACCCAAAAACTGCATCTGAAACAACATTTTTTACACCATCATCTCTTGGCAGAGGCATGGTTCTAAAGTACATGGACCACACAGCAGTAGATGATGGTGTCTGCTTGAACGTCAAACATGAAATTTAAAATTTCCTTTAAAATTTTAAGCTTATTGATATTGGTCATGAATCTGTCTAGCAAAATGTTTACTCACGATATAGACTTGTCCCTTTCCAAACTTCTGAGGCAGCTTTTGTCAGTGGAGAGGGCAGGGAGGTTCATTACAACTGCAGCGCTGCTACTTTCCAAACAACATTCTAATGGCTGTTTTCCTATGGCAAAACGTTGCCAAAACCAATATTGCGTCGCAAAAATGATTTGTTTCCTATCAACAGAGCACCGTCTTTCTTCACGCTGCCAAATTCACTCCTTAACTTGCTTGGCGTTACTGCAAGCCACACAGTAATTCACTCAAAACTCAGTACTTTCTACAAAACGACTGGGGCTGCTTTCTGTGGGGCGTACGGGCGGGACGGASCTACCAAGGATTCCAAAGTGCACAGTATCAGCTCCTATAAAAGAGCTATGAAACGTGTCATCTTTTGTGCACCAAACGTGAAACCAAATAACCTTCAAAAACTCCACACTGGTAGCTTGGGTCACGGGAGTAGAGATCATAGCTTCTGATTAGTTCTTTTCACAGAGTATCAGAAACTTAAGCTGATACCTCCAGATTAAAGACAGCTCTTACTTTTCATTTCATGAAGGCACAGTTCTCATAGTTGGTGCCAGAAGATGCCTTTGATATATATCCTGGCATGGAATAAAAAGAGTCGGTAACGCAACATTAAACAGAAGGCAGGATTTGAAATTTAGAGGAGATAGATAGATACAAAATGCAAAGCCACAATTCCTACAGAAATCATGATTTAGTCCCYATGGGCTCGGTTCTGCAAGGTCCTGTGCTGCGGTTACCATCCAGTAACGAAGCGCAACGTGCCAGGAGTTTCACCCATTTCAAAGGCTTTGCTCATGCAGCTTAATTTAAGCAACTTGCTTAAACACTTCAATTAATGAAAGGGAGATTGCACACTTTGAAGATCTGGGACCCTTATGCATTAAAGCGTTTAATCACTTAAAAGATAATATGGTCATTCTGAGGTACAATAAATGGCAAAAAACTTAAAAACAGAGAAAAAAGAAAGAAAAATAGAAACTTTTTTTAACGCATACATTCCAGGCACATACTCACATAAAAACCTATCTGACAGTGTTTTGACACATATCATCAGAAGTGAAGATCTTGCATCATTTTGCATTCCCTCCCAATAAGTTAGCAGCATAACAAAGGTTTAAGGACTGAGGGAAAACTGCCTCCAACGTGTGACACCGAGGAGAAAGTGAACTGCTCTGAATCCCGCTGCCAGCCCTGCTGCCGAGAGGAATGCACTTTCCCAACTTCACTTCTGCATTTCAGCAGCTGCAGAAGCTCAAAGCTGAGGCCTAAGGAGGTCTCCTTTCTGCAGAACTGCCCAGAGAAGAGCAGGAACCCAAGGCCATGAAGCACCTTCTTCCTCCCCAAGTATGAGGGCTCCCTATGGCAGTGCATATTGCCCATCACATGGCAGGGAAAAAACATGCAGCTCCCTTCTCATCACTGTGGCAGCAACTATCAAGAGTGCCACGAACAAGAGAGATTGTTAAATTAAGGTTAACTTTGACTTCTTCACGCTCTGCACTGTACCTAAGAAATTTTCTATCAAGAAAATTATTCTCCTTCGAGTCTGAGTTAATTCCTAAATATCAACAAGGTGAGAACATAACATCTTCTTTTTCAGTTAGTCTAGAATACAAATGCCAAATCTGCATAAAAGATATATAATGATTAATGATACCTCAACATGGCAGAGAAATCATTCTAGCATCTGCCACATCTGCTTCTTTATGGGAAAGGCTGGGATAAAGGCTCACCTGAGGACACCTGGCTGGAGTTTGATGTTTTGGTATCTTATTTGAGTTAGCATTAAAAACAAATCCCAGGAAAGAGCTAAAAATTGGATCATAAAGTCTATATCTATGCACTGCTTAAAAGAAGCCAGGAGTTTTGCCCCAAGTTGTGCCAAAAACTGGCAACACTATTAGTCAAAAAGAAAATATAAATCAAGTAGCTGCTGATAGTTATTAATTTGCATAAGGCACAAAAAGTAATTTCAAAATGTGTGCCAGAATTTGCAGACACTTTACAATAGCCGTTATTATAGGATCTGTATTACTGGAATCGTGATTATGAAGCCACGATCCCATCAGGAGAAGGTAATGACAGACATACAATTAGATTTAAACATAATTGCTGAATACTTAACTGCCTGACCATAATCTTCCCTTTGCAAAAGGGAACAAAATGTAGACTGGGTGGGTTATGAGAGAAATCATCAGTTTATTGAAGTTAGTGGAGGTCATCTATGGTTTTCATGAATCCTYGCTTCAGCTGGTATTACAACTCCAAAATTCCTCCCTTTGAGCTCCATATTCCCTCCTTCTTTACAGTAACTCTGCTTTCTACTTTTAGATAATACTGAGAGAGCTAAGTTACACATCTCAGCAGTAAGAGGCTGCACTCAACGTCAGGGCTTTGCTGTACTAGATGGGAGTACACAAATAAATTTAGCCTGTCTTAAAGATGTTAAAATCAGAGCTACAAAACTGTGGGCATCTATAATTTATTTTTACTGCTACAAAAATGTAGGCATCTATAATTTATAAGTTTGTGAATTTTTTTTATATATTCCAAATTGTGCTTACAATTTGGGGGCTTTTTTACATGCTAGTTACAAGTGAGGAAAAGAGACCAAAGGGAAAGAGAGGTTGAGGGTAATGGCAACGAGACCACATTACTGCACAGAACAGAGAGGCTGGTTGCAGGTCACTCTATCCTATGGAAGCAAATTTATGTGAGTGAGTATTAACAGAGTCCACTGATCTCCAGCCAGCCACTATTACTCAAGAAGCCTTCCTGGTAAAACAGCACTTGGCCGAGGGAACTGAAGCAGGRAAGTGACCTTACAGGTCTAACTAATCGGTGGCTTAGTTAGGCAGAACAGGCAGCACGGATACACGCTGGAGGCAGCAGGATGGTGCTTGCTTCAGAGAATTTAACTTTGGATCTCTGTCTGTGCCCCTGAGATGGCATCCAGCTCACCATTTCAAAAGGCAGCAGCCTGACACAAACTGTTTACTTGCACACGAGATCGTTACGTTGCACCCAAGATTGTTTGTTAAAGTTCAACTAAGAGCTTTCCCCTCAATCTCTCCAATTGCATTAAAAGCTGCAGTAGGGGCAAACGTGATAGATTTACCGCATCAAAGACACTATGAATCCTGCTAATCCCAAACTGACCTGGCTGATCAATAGTCCATGTACGGGGCACAGGAGTCAATCAGACATCATCGAGCGTATCCTGTTGGCCTCACTCTGACCTCTGTGCACGACCAAAACAAAAGCCCAATGGCCAATAAAACAAACCTCAATTTAGGGCAGTTGTATTAGAATGCTGTCTTCTCTTTTTTATTTWTTTATTTTTTATTTTTTTAAGAGTAACTCTTTTTGAGCTTAATTAATTTGGGGGATTTTCAGCACTTCTGCCTGTTAGAACTCAGTCACACAGCCTGAGCTGAATATATTGCCAGGGCATACACCCCTTCCTCGGGCAATCACGGGGTGGAAAGTAAATCCAAAGTCGGTTATCAAGATTTTATCTTCTCAGTTACAAACACCTGGAAATTAGGAATTACAACACAATGGTGGGGCAGTAATAATTTTATGGTTATGTAGGGAGTGAAAATTACACTGTTTTGTGGTCTGCAACTTGGTATGTTCATTCCTTCAGTAATGGCAAGGGCTCTGTTAAACTCTGCGATCAGAGCTAATACTCAAATCTTGAAACCCGTCAGGATGGGAAACAAATGTATTAAGCCCTGAAGCTCTAGTCCTAGCAAGTCTTGAGATATCAGATCTAAATTCACCTTGTCAAGCATGTCCTCACACTTTGTAAATCTCTCCAGGGAAGCAATCCAAAGTCCAGTGAAGTCAGCGGGAAAAATCTTTCCGCTAGTTTCAGCGGCTTTTGGATTGGGCTCCAAAAAAACAAAACTCAAGGAGAGCTACAGGAGAGCATCCAGAATTTCAGTTTCCAATGGTATAAATCATTAATCTGTGACTCCTGAAGTTCCTGAGATACCAGTTTATGTTGAAATCAAAATGTAGGGTGGGAGGGAATAGGTACAGGGGTCAAGGGACAGCAAGCAAGCAAAATAATATGATTTCAAAACATAATCCTGATTGTGGAAGAACAGCACAAATAGTGTTAGCGCTCATAAACTTTCCCAGCAATAGCAATCAGAGTGGTTTTTTAATAGCTGTTATGAGTGCAGGGCAATAAAAATATACTCTTTTGCTGTGTTGCATAAGTACGAGAACTGCTAACTCCTCAGCTTTTCTGGTAATTCAAGCACAAATAACTTAAAATTTTAGCACGTGGTGAATCAACATGAATTAAGGAAAATGGATTTTAATACGCTGCAGTGTTATATGGTGCGTGCATAGAGGCTGTAAACCTGAGAACATTCCCAGTAAGCATTTTCCAACAATATAGTTCTACGATTAAAGCAAAGGTCTCCTCAGAGTTGCAACACATCCTAAGTTGTGAAACAGGAGCAATTTGTTTAAGTGACAAATGAAAACAGCTTACCTAATCCTTTTAGAAGATCCTATCAATTAAGGAAAAAAAAGTCACTTCCAGTGAAAAAGCCCACCTTGCAAAAGAGGATTTTAAGAATATTTGTATTCAGAYCAGGCAAGTGGGAACCTATATAAAACCACCAAGGTTAACTGCATTGCATTTTCTCTACACATGTATCAATTTGAATAAGTTTTGAAGTATGAACTTCACTCACCTCTGTTTGAGCCATAATTGGCAGTTCTGTATCTTAGTACAGTTAGTGAGCATGTTACCATTTAGCATTMAAAAAATCATTTCTTTTTCTTTAGATTAAGACTTACATTGTTTTCTCATTTCTTTAAGCTGATCCTTAAAATACATATATTTTTCATTYGTTTGCAAATCTGAGTCGCTGTTCTTGCTCTCCAACGCAGTATATTTTTCTTTCACTAAATATTGCAAATCTGGTATATTTTCTGGTTTATCGTGTTTYATCTGTAGGGAACAAGAATTAAATACTTTTATTCATTATGACACAAGAAGTAAAACAAAGCAAAAGATGTCATAAAAGTATTCAGAAGCATAAATCCAGTTTCTTTTGACTCTAGTTAGGTCTTCTGCTCTGAAACCATAACTTCTAGGTAATTATTTATTTCAACAGAAGTAATTATTAAAATCTAGAGATTAATTTCACAGCGTCATTTCACYAAGTTGCTGCATATGTGGAATTATTTACACTAAAATAGGAAAATTTACCTCTCTGAGTGGTAAAGGACAAAACAAACAGTGAACATGAAAAGATCCAAAGAATAGGACTCTGTCCCCAAAAGTAGGGATGAATGGAAAACAAAAATAACATTTTGTATGAGTTTTCAAAAATACTGCTCTCTCAGCATTTTTCCATCAGCTTTTCAGAAATTTATAACCTATCTGCATGGTGAGATGACACCAGCAGAAGCTCTGCAGGTAGCTAATATGAAAGGAAACCACTGGAGTGGTACTATGTGACCWACAAGCAGTATGTTTTAGAGGTTGGCAAAAGAAGAGTTTCTTTAAAAGCAGCTGCTTACACTAATTTTATCYAGGATGACAGAGGAATAAATGATTGGAAATAATGGGGAAGCCACCACGTTGGCAGTATTATTATTCCCAGAATGTGAAAAGTATTTGGGAAAATGAAAAAAAAAAAAACCCAACTATCATTAGATTTGCTTCTGCTTCTCAAAGGCAGGTTAAATTCTAGGGAACGGCTTTCGGAAAGCCTCGCTCTCGCAGGTAGGGGCTGGGGCCGGGGTTATGCAACCAAAGTCAGGAACAGCAGCAACGCTGGAAGCAGCTGGCATCTGTCAAATCCTTAATGCTAAGTGTTTTCTGAACCAGACAAAGGTTATTTCTAATCTAGCCTATCCCAAACTGACAGCCAAACATGCAAGCCTGAAAGAAACAGGAGGAAAGCACCATTTCTGGTGAGCCCTCCCTGCTCTCCCACACAGACTGAATCCTGGCGCTCTCCAGACCACCATGTTATTCATGGAGAAAGGCAGCAAAAGGGAGACAACTACCACAAAAAAGCCCATTCCTGCAAACCAAACATGGGTTCCAGAGGTTACAAAGACAATGGAAATCCCATGGAATAGATTTTTTGCTTCAGAAGCTAAAGAAAAAGCCAATCTTTGCATAAAGATGGACTTCAAGAACATATAAAATGCTACACAGCCCAGGAAGATTTACTGTCTTTTTAATCAGGKCAAAGCAATCCATTAAGCTTTATTTCTTTCAAGAGTAAAGCCAATTTGGCACATTTAATTTAGGTGCAAGCTGTAGCAAGAAGAAAAGGAAGAGAGAAGCCAGGACAGCCAGGTGATAGCATGGAGCTTTCAAAGGCACCTGGAGACAAAAGATCAGCTACTGCAAGATCCAAAATGGAACAGGATGAAGGGAGGGCCCGGGAAGACCCAGCTCCCAAAGGAGCAGAGTGACTACAAGGCAGAGCAGGAGGTCTGCGTGAAGAGGTGGAGACCAAGAGCACATCATCAGATGCCCAATCCGCTGCACATAGCCGAGCAGGACTTAGTGCTGGTATTATGAAACTTGATCTAGGGAGCAAAGCAAAGCAGACCGGCGATGATGGGGCAATGGGGGCAATCACACGTCCTCAAAGGATCTGCCTGTCTGCTCAGTGTCACTGCAATCTGCTCCCCAAGAGCCCAACGCTGCTCTGCGCTCCGCTGTAGAAAAGTCCTAGCTGATGTCCCAGAGGCTGCGTTACACACAGAGAAATAAGCCACGTCCCTGGCCCTGTGGAGCTACCAAAACCTGCAGTAGTACCAAAACCTCAACCAGCAGTAGTAACCTCACAGGAAGAGTTACTCAGCATCCTCACTTGGCAGCATAAATTCTAATCACACAYTACTGTGCTCACGAAGCAGGGGCGAAGCTGGGGAGATGAGGGAAGTGGATGTTTCCACTTTGACTTCAGCAGGACTTTTGACACTGTCTCACGTGCTGTCCCCATACACAAGCTCAGGAAGTGCGAGTTAGATGAGTGGGCAGTTCTCAAGTGGACTGAGAACGGGCAGAAAGGCAGAGCTCAGAGGTTGTGACCCCTCTGATCCCAGTGCAGAGTCTAGCTGGAGGCCTGCAGCTAGTGGTGTCCCCCAGACATCAGTACTGGGTCCAGTCTTGTTCAACTGCTTCATCAAGGACCTGGATGGACGGAAAGCCCTCTCAGCAAGGGTRTGATGCAAAACTGGGAAGAGTGGCTGATACATCATGGGACACCCGTGATGCGCTGCCCTCCAGAGACCTCAACAGGCTGGAGAGATGGATGGAGAGAAGCCTAATGTTCGGCAAAGCAAGTGAAGAGTCATGCATCTAAGCAGAACCAACCCTGGGCACCAGTACAGGCAGAGGGATCACCTGCCAGAGAAGCACCTGGGAGACTCAGGAACTTGTTGTGGGACAAGTTGACCCAAGTCAACACTGGGCTCTTGTATCATGGTATCATGGGTTGCATTAGGAAGAGCATTGACAGCAGATGGAGGGAGTGCTGTGTCCAGTGCTGAACTCCCCAGTACAAGAGACACATGGAACTACTGGAGAGAGCCCAGCACAGGGCTAAGAAGATCCTTAGGGGACTGGAGCATCTCTTATGAGGAAAGGCTGAAACAGCTGSGCCTGTTCAGCTGGGAGAAGAGAAGACTGAGGGGGATCTTGTTGGATACAAATATCTTAGGGGAAGGTGTCAAGAGGAGAGGGCCAGACTCTTTTCAGTGGTGGCCAGCAACAGGACAAGAGACAACAGCCACAAACTGAAGCACAAGCAGTTCCATTAGGAAACASGAAAATCTCTTGACTGTGAAGGTGACAGAGCACTAGAACAGGGTGCCCAGGGAGGCTGTGGAGTCTCCCCTGGGGATACTCAACACTCGCCTGGATGCATCCTGTGCAATGTGCTCTATGTGACTGRGCAGGGAGAGGGCTGCACTAGGTGATTTCCAGAAATCCTTTCCAACTTCAACCACTTGGTGATTTTGTGTGATTCTGTGCTGCCTTCCAAAGGGAACGGGAATAATTCCATCAGTTTTCAAGAAAAAAAGAATGCCACTCACACCAGCCTTTCTTAGCAATGGCAATACATTAATGACTGAAGATATTGGAGCAATGCAGCATACATGGCATCAGCTCAGATAACCACATAATATAGAAACCTACACTCTCAAACAAGAGAGGTACCCACAGAGGATTTTTTGCCTATAGTTTAACTTCACATGTTTATAGGATTAAATTCAGTTTCTGTTCACCTCCAGAGAGAGGATGATTACTTTCATTAAAATGATTAGTAGAGACACCAGCCCTGACCACACTCAATACCATGCTGTCACGTAGGCCCTTACCAAAACKCCAGGTGGACCTTCTAGAAGGTCAGCATGTCATAGGTGAATAATCAGGCATGTCCACCCACTATAATAACAAGTCAATATGTTTACTGTGCACAAGCAATTCCTCTCTGGTGCTGCATATGCTACTCCATGAACACGGTTGAGATGTCCTAACGTAACAACATATAGGACAACAACTGAAAGAAAACTTGACATCAGTCCTAGTTCCTCATGGGGGGACAGCATTGCAACATCTTATACACCCCATGAGCCCAACACCTGTACAGGTGCATCACGGTTTCCTTTAACTCTTACCACCCACTCCTACTCTAGTGCTTCAGGATGGATGTAGTGATGACGAGATCAGCATAACAAAATGAATGGGGACAATCCAAATGTCAGATGTAGCAGGAGGATGTGGCCAAATTATCAATATACAGGGAAGAAAAATGGGGTCATGCTTCCTCTTGGTCTCAGTATCATGTCAAGAACAAATGCTCCCTARCAAACCCGAAGCCATTGGCACACTGAATTTGTCAATAAAGAATACTTCACATGGGAATCACGAAGGATATATTAAGCAAACCACTGTACATTTAGCAGCACTGTCAGCCAAAACCAGCAGGTAAGCAACACCTTGCAGCCATTAGTCAATCCATTGAGAGTTGCATTGATTTTGAAATGGGGTGGAGGCACACACACCCTCCAAAGCATCCTGGAAATGACATATAACTATGAGCTGGGAGTGTTCAGGACATGGTGAAAAGAAGTATCAGTCGCAACAGCTTGTTTACAGCAACAGAAAAAGCAGRAGCATCTACTCCTGATGGTCTCATAAAAATGAAAAATAAAAATAAAAATGATCATAGAGGTATTTACTGTAAGAGCTCAGCAGTAACAGGAAGAAAAGATATGTTATACATGATTATTAATTTATATACCATACATGGCCTACCAACAGTGCTGACAGGAAAATACATTTAGAAACACACAGAAAAAAAATGTTGAGAAATGTTTAGGAAGCACGTAGCTGTGGTTCACCTATGGAGCACGATATTTGTCCACGGCAGGACACCACACTGATCACAGCAGCTATGTGCAAAGAGGCTAATGTGCTTGACGGGAAATACTTATGAAATGACCCAGTTCAAGGCAGGTCTTGGAGTGCCACCAGCATCTGCCCATAGCAGTGAACCCTCCTTTCATAGATTCATTCACTGGCTTTGCACTACATGCATAAACAGTTGGACTGTGCCTMCAAAAAGGGCATTTTTTGCAGGGTGAGCTTGCACAAGCCAGGAGCATCTGCAAACTCTAGGTATTCTAAGGGGCAGTTTTTAGGCAGTTTTTATTTCTTTGATTAATATAACCAAAAGGGAAATCAGTTACAGTCTTCCAGATCAAGCCCAAAACCAGTTAGGTCAAAGGTACCATTGACTAGAATTGGGCCAGCTTGTGGTCTTAGCCTACGTAGAGTAAGTGACCAGCGTCTAAAAAGGCACCAATTAGAGYAATTCTGTATGCAGCATTTCAGTGTTTAGCAATTTGCCCTTCCCAGTATTACATCTCAAAGCCCTTTACAAACATTAAAGAATTTAGCCTCAAACTTTCATTGGGCCATAATAACAGTCAACTATATTTTACAAATAGGGAGGCTTGTGGCATGGAGAGATGAATAGCTTGGCCTAAGGTTGCACAAGGATCCTGTGGCAGAAGCAAGAATAAATAAATCCTAGTCCTGTGCTTTGAGCACAGAGCCATCCTTTTACCTTCTCCTTTAGCTGAGGGAAAGTTCAAATTAACATCTGCATTTGCTTCACTCTCTGCAAAGAGCCTGAAACAGCTCGCAGCGGCTTGGCAAGCTCTGTGACAGAAGGGCAGCATTTTGCCTGCCACAAAAATGCTCCAGTGGACTTCGCGTTGCAGCGGTTCAGCATGTGACCCTCCACGGTTATTTTCTAGCCTCTTCTTTCTTCTCGAGCACAGAAGCCCTTTTGCTGCATGCTTTTAATCCACTGGCAGCTCCTAGGTACCCTTTCCCAGGGATATTGTTTACGTCCCTTGGGCTTCTGGGGTTTGCCATGAGAAGCCATTAAACTTCTCTGAAATTTCTGGCCACCTCTGAACCATGCTGAGGTCTCCTCCCCAGTGATGCTATCTGCAAAAGAACTTGGAAAAAAAGAAATCTTCTTTCCAAATTATTCACATTTCTTTCCTTAATCTTTCAAGTCACATGCAATTTGTTCACTATATTGTAATTCTATAAAATATGGACTTGCAGAGTTTAATTTATGGATATTATTGACACCTGTTATACGTAAGGCAAGGAAACAATCCTGTTTGCTAATGACCTTTCTAATGACGGAGCCAGCTGACAAGGCAGAATTTCTTCATTTCCCAAATTCTTTGYTGTTTCATTTATGAAAGGGAGGGTGATTACTCAGGGCTAAGAAGCTCTGGGGCACGTAGTTACCTAGATATTTATATCCTTTTGTGACAATCTGAAAAAGGATATGCTGACAGTCTCCTGCTAACTCTGAACTCATAATAATTTCAACTGTATTTACACTAGAGCCATCTGCCTGTGCACAGCTTTATGAAACACTACCAGAAGCTGCGTATTTCGGATCTCCTCTATCAGATAAAAATTAACATTTCTTTCTATATTTGCTTCCCCAATAAAATAAAATCAACCAACAGTGCATGGCACAATTTCTCTTATTTAATGACTCCTATGTGCTTTTTACTTCATCATTGCCTTGCTAAATAATATTGATTTATTATCACAAATATGCAGCTTTTCAACTCACATTTATTCTACCTCAGGGTAAGTCAAAGTTTGCTGTGATTATTTATTATAACCTTTTTTCTTGCACTGAGAGGGAAAATAACATGGGAGCTAAGTAAATTTGTGGGTTGAGTCACCCATACACTTTGTGAATCATGTGAGAACCAACTCTTAAGTGAGTCACTGCTGTAACTGAATCAGGCTGCAAAATTTCAGCTTAACCTAAACAGTCATTTATTATTCTTCAATGGCTGGATTCRAGGCCTTGGTGAAGATCAGACCATTTGCTGAGGCACAAATAAAGTGRAGCTCTTGGAGACATGTGCAAGGGCAGTCAGCAAGGATTCCATCCTTCAGCGCTGGTTTGAACAGATCTCTGCTGCAGGCGGGATTGCCTAAGGGCCCACATCTGATTCAGGAGCTCCAACACCTCTACACACCATGGCTGCAGGGCTGAGGCTCCGCTTGAGCAACACCTTCCCAGACAGTTGTGAAATGCCAAGGGAGGCATATTTAGGAGGGCTGACCCATACTTATGACACATGCTGCCTATTAACCTGGGCCAGCACCACAGAAAATGACTGTCAGCACATTTCTGAGAGCCCCAGCTGCTGGCAGAGTAACAGTCTGAAGGTGAGGTGGGTGGCAGGGGTTCAGAAGCAGCGTGGTGGCACCTGAGGTGTCATGATGAAAGGGTGAGTACCTCCTGCAGGTTCTTTTTCCTGCTTGAGATGCAGCTGGAGATGCTTAAGTCGCTTATAGAAAGTAAGCAGAGAAGGCCACGCGCTGCTCCTCTGCRTACTGGGGTACATCCAAAGCAGCTCCTCACAAGTCAGTGCACGTTGAAGTCATTCTGGTTAAGGCTAAAAATGGATTAGGGCCCATTTGGGTTGCTTGTTTGCTCCTGTTCARAAAAAAAGGAACTGCATTCACATGTGGGATTAAAGCAAATGAGCACCAGATAAGGAAACCAAATTGCCTGGGTGCAAATGCAAAGTTGGCAGCTTGAACAGCATTTCTTGGGGTTCTCATCTGTTAGAGGTTTCACTCCAGGTGTAATGCTTTACTCTGCACATATTTTGACAGCCAAAAGGATCTTTGTACCTTCCCCAGCTACCCACAGTGGTACAGTCACAGCTGTGAACATTTCTTTGCTTCCCTCCACGACTCTTTGGCACTGCTTGAAAAAGGACAAAAGGGTAAGGACAGAAGATCACGATGAAATATTTGTTACCAAGGGGACAAAAGTAGCTCACAAAGAGAGCAAAAAATGTGAGCATTASACATGGGCTTTTCCCAAGATCCCGAAGTGAAGAAAGTTCATGGAAATTTAGCACCTCAATCCTCTGAGCACTTCTGAAAGCCCAACTGCCTGCAGGTTGAATGAGGGTTGGACGGAATAACGATTCCAAACAAACAGAAGTCTGTCTTGATCTTGTTTCCCTGTAGCTTTCTTTCAACAGATGAAGTATGTTGATGACAAAGCAAAAAATTCTCCTGCATTCAGGAATTATTTATAAAAACATTTTTTAAAAAATGGTTCACAGTGGTGGAGCAAGTACTTAAATTTCCTAGTCCTGTTTCTCCTCTATATTCTTTGTAGTTTTGCCACAAACATAATAAATTTGCAAGTTAATTTTGGCGGAGTAGAGATGCACAGCGTGTTGTTCTAGGTGATTTTGCCTGAGCACAGATTAAGGCTAGTAACAGCAAAAAAAAAATCCTATTTGTATAAAAATGTTGCTTTGTTTSAACAGCATGTTAGAAACTGTAAGGCAGATGGTGCATCTCCTTTAGCAAGGTTGATTCAGCAAATGCATCAGGCTGTCCAACCAGTTTATCAAGCTGCTGATTAATTCATATATTTAGAAAATACATTAACATGGATATTAGAGCTTTTTTTTTTTTTTGTCTTTAATGTCCCACTCAAAACGATGAGAATTTAGACATTGATTTCAGTGAGAGCTGAAGAAGGCCCTAAGGTGATTTCAGACTAACAACTTGTTTACTCTTGTGTGGCTTTGCTTGGTTCACTGAGATGACTAAAACCCATGTTTTCCACAGTGTGGAAATAAAGGGCTAAATCCTAAAACAAGTACGAGTCAGTGTTATCTTCATCAGCTCCTACAAAACACAGTTGATTTATACCAGCTGTGAAGCTGATCCCTGTTTAAACACAGAGTGAGACTTATCCTTTGGAAAACTGCATATAACATGTRCTGTTAAAATCAGCTGCCTTCCCAAAGGGATGTGTTCCACATACCTTGGGTATATCCAACGTGGAAATCAAGCAAAACTTTCCAGTTTTGACTCCTTTTGAGTATTTTTTGTTCATCTGATGGAATTCTTGCTCCCCCAAAAAGTGCTACAGCACTGAGAGCGTTTCTTCGTCCTCTCCAAAACCGTGATGTGAGTCATGTTGTCATTTCTCATGAAGACCAAATGTAACCTCTAAACTTTTGGGAAACTGCAATAGGATTTCTAAGTGCAGCCTCATGCTTTATTTGAACTGACAGTTGTTAAAAAACATATAGCCTGATGACACTTACAGCTTAGACTCACTGGATTTATATGCATATACATATATATATACACACACAYATATATATACTGTACTAAATAGAAGGATGAGGGTAGCACTACTCCCATAGGAATCAGCTGTGCCCTGAACACGGAGCACTGAATTCAATGAGGGTTGCACCAGCCAGGAAAAAAAAATCATGGAAAGAGTACAAACACAGAATGTCTCTCTGCAAATTTCCTTATAGGCAGGAAAAATCTAGCTTGCTTACACCCACAGTGGGTGTAAAACTCCTCAGATGTGTGACAAGCTCAGTCTTTGCCCTCCAGCAGAATTTACTTTTACTTTGCACTTTACTGTGAATGCCTGAGAGACAAGTGTCTCCCCTGAGCCYTTCCACATATCCCATTCTTTAGTCATTATTCATGATGTTTTCTTATCCAGTTTCCTACTGGGACAGCCCTCAGCAGAGATACGAGTCACTAAATCCCATATCTTACTTCCATCCTTATCCCTTTTGATCTACCAGCTCTGGCTGACATCTTGCATCTCTCCTCTYGTTTTGGAAAACACTATGTGCCTTTCCCAGTACATGCACAAGTGACTCTTTTCCACTAGGAATATATTCTTTTTCTCTTTATAGGTGTCCCAAGGCATTTCAGTTACCCAGTTTTTACAGGCTCCCTGCAGGCAGTATAGCAACTTATATTTTCAATAATAGTATTTTCAATAACAATATTTTCAGCTGGAATCCTGCTCCTCTCTTCGCTTATAAATCCCATCGTTGTTATTTGTGCARTTTCAATAAGGCTCAGAAGCAGAGCTGGATGAGAAAATCTGTATTAAAAAGGCATTTGCTTTCACTATGCTAAATTAAACTGCCTGTTTGTTTCTCTATAGCCCCTAAGTTTGCAAAGTAAGGCAGTGTGTACCGTGTGCCCTACATGTCCCTCCAAAATCCTTGGAGATTGTCCATACTTTCCTAGTTACCTGTGGGTATCGAGAAGCAGGTTCTCGACAGAAAGCAGCCGATAAGGTCAGTTTCTCTACTGGTTTTCCTGGATTGGGAATGCACCTCATAAACATTTTAGGAATATATCTTTGAATTCTTCTTCAAAATCTTTGTTTTTTTAAAAAAATCTTCCTTTATCATGATGCTTAAATTACCCCCCCCAAACTGTCAGACTGCTCCTGCTGTGACAACTCTGTCCTGCAGGATCAAGTCCAATGTCCTGTTTCTGGAGCATCCTTTTCAAACAAAGCCTCGGAGAACCAGGTCCTAAGAAGTTTTATGAAAACTCATGAGCTTGTTTATCATTACATTAATTTCCACATCTTGGCTCAGCAGCAAGCTGCTGAAATACATTTGTATTCTACATGTGAAAGTGTGTGAGCTCTGTAACACGCTGTAATTAAACAAAATACCCATGGTAGTAACACCTAGCTGTCAGGAGGCAGCAGATCCGCTCTGTTGGCTGACTGCAGGCTCTAAAGAAAACATGTACAGTTTCTAAAAGATTTGAAGATATTTTGCAATTTATATGCAATGCCATTAAGTCTAGGGGTAAATCATCAATGCAGTTTTAAAATTACGGATAAATAAAAATGGAACCACATTCCAACTCACTAGCCAGTTAAACTCACCTCTCAGTTAAACTGTTTTTAAATAGTTAAAACAACAATTTGTGTACATGAGTGGTGTGTGCCAGCAGTATTCACATAGTTACATCTGCAGCATAACAGCAGGTTGAGGAAAAACAGGAAAGAAAAGAGACCCCGGCTTGCAGCTCCCAGGCAGAAGATGGTTCTGCCTCAGCCAGGGTCTCCACAGCAGTGGGAATAAAGGGAGTGTGAACCAGCAGCATCACTAACTGTGGTACCCCTCACACATCCTGCTGGGCTACTGAGATTTGTCCAATTTAATTAGAAGGTTTATTTTTTATGCCAAAATAAATGAGTAGGCTCATTTTTAAATGCACTTTCCTTAAGATTGCCTCAGCTGACAAGGAAAAGGCTTTGGAGGAGAAACTTTGTCCCAACAGGAACTTTTTTACCCAGAGAATTGAACTGACGTGAGTTTAGCTATARCAGTGTGAAAAAAGTACATTTTTGACCATCAATAACATTCCTGTTGCACTGGCTGACAATCCAGGCAGTTGATGTTGTCCATGACTAGAAACTATGTCCCTTACCGAAACACAAAATAAAGCACGAAAAGGAACTTTCTTCTAACCGCATCACTCCCTGCCTGCAAGATCATTTCTGGAGGTTTAAACCACAATGTGCTCTTTTTCTCCCTCTTGTTCCTCAGTTTCTGCAATGCTACCAAATTTGTCCCCCCATATTTTTCCAGGCTCCACTCTATGTCAGCCAACTCTCCTCATCCTATCTTCCCTGTCACTCCAGCCTTCCCAGCTTCGCTCCTAAATTTACAGTCCTGTATTTACAGTCTTGTATTTAGTACTGTTGCTTCAAGTCATCCTTCCTGTCTCTTATTACTTTGCTTTCCCTCTCTTGTGCAGCTCATCACCATCCATCACAAAGCCCGCGCTCTGCCTCTTCTAACTTCATTAAACTCGCTTTTCCTTCATTTCTCTGACTCACCCACTATATATCACATGCTAAACTTATTTCTCTCTTATTACTAGATTTAATCATGGGATGCCTCCATTMTTCCTTTTATATATCACACTGTCACCAAACACTGGTTCCTGAGTCACTGGCAAAGGAGTGGGARCAGCCGGAGCGAGTGACTGGGGTCCCCTTCACACGAGGGTCAGAGGCCCCCAGGACGTGGGTTCTGCTGACGGGTTCCGCTGCTGTGGGAGCTCCCCCAGCCACATCCACTGGTTCTGGCCACGTCCTTCCCTGCCGGTGCGAATGCCTCACGCTGCCCCCAACAGTCACTACAGTAGAGGGGGAAAACCACCCAAAGCGGCCCAGTATAACTTGCCATAAGTGACTGAACACAGAATCACAGGATGGTTGACATTGGAAGGAGCCTCTAGAGATCATCCAGTCCAACCYCCTGCTCCAGCAGGGACACCCAGAGCACGGGGCACAGGGCAGCATCCAGGTGGGTTTGGAAGATCCCCAGAGAAGGAGACTCCACAGCCTCCCTGGGCAGCYTGTGCCAGGGCTCTGGCACCCTCACAGGRAAGAAGTTCTTCCTCCCTCACATGGGGATGGAACTGCCTGTGCTTCAACTTGTACCCATTGCCCCTTGTCCTGTCACTGGTCACAACTGAGAAGAGTTTGGCCCCTTCCTCCCTACATTCTCCCCTCAGGTACTTATACATATTGATCASATCTCCTCTCAGTCCATTCTTCTCCAGGCTGAACAGGCCCAACTCACTCAGTCTCTCCTCATACGGGAGATGTTCCAGTCCCTTAATCATCTTTGCCGCTCTCTGCTGGACCCTCTCTAGGAGCTCCACGTCCCTCTTGTCCAGGGGAGCCCAGAACTGCCCCCAATACTCCAGGTGCAGCCTCACCAGAGCTGAGAAGAGGGGCAGGATCACCGCCCTTGACCTTGACCTGCTCACAACATTGTACATTATAWAAAAGCATTATGTCCTGGCATCTCTATCTTTAACTACATTTGCTGCAGCAAAATACTTGAATTGGAGCTGAAACTACTGCCCAGTTATTCATAACCAGATGAAAGTTCAGCTACATCTTGACCCACATTCACTCCAGCAGTTCCTGTAGATAAACCTGGCATCTTAGTCTATTATTGATCCACATGATGATATTTCCTTTTTGTTCATCTTCCATCATGCAGTGCAGAGTCACATGATAACATTCCTTGTGCCATGAGCTTCTCTTCCCCACCAAGCCCAGCAGCACTTCCAAAGACCTTGGTTTCGACAGCAGACAGAGCCCATTTCTACAAAAGCATTGAATCTGCCTTTTTTTTCATGTTCATGGAAGACTCATGGGACAAGCAACAACAAAGCTCATTTTCTTACATAAAATCCTGACTGCAAAAGATCCCAAGAACAGGACATACAGCTCCCTGCCTGCGGGAGTTGCAGATAACCATCAGTAAACTGATGATCAGTGACTGGCCCATCACTTCATCGCTTTCATGGCAGAGACACCGAGCCCTACCACAGAGCTGGGGAGCAAACCCAAAAATCTAGCAGAAGAAAAGCTCTTTCGTGGAGTCGCCAGCTCAAAGTGCCATAATTAAAATTCCCACTTCAGAAGCTGCAGCTTTGAAGTGGAGCTGCTGATCYGGGCTTGCGTTGTGGAAACACTTGCGTCGAGCTCCACGCGCGATCCAGGGAGGAGGCTGCAGATGAGGAGCACGAGGCTCTGGATTAGGACAAATCCAATGGTTGCGGACTCGGGAACTCCTGTTGTGGTAATTAGCAGCCTCTCAGTGATCAGTATATTAGCAGAACTTCTTGCTTTATTTAGCGGTAAATGCATTTTACCAGCATTAGTAGATCTGCTGTTTATTATGTCAAGCCTGCTGAAAGCCCTTTGTACCCGTGTGGCCTGGCAGCCCCCTTGCAAGCTGCTGCTTGATGACACAGCACCAGTCCCACAGATGGCCAGAGCTGTAGTAAAGCTGCAGCTACGATGCAGAGTGCAGCACTCAGGCTTCAGAGACTTTGCTACCTACCGCAACCAACCCCTCGGTTCCAAAACAAGAGCATCACCTTGTCATGGAGCGCAATGAGAGAGCAAATTGTCAAAATAACTCAACGGTTAAAGAAAAGAGATCACCAAAAGCAGCTAACTAAGCAAAGAGCTGCCGAAGGACCCGGTGGGACAGGGAGTCCCATTCCTCTCATGGGCACAGTTGTCTCCACCACAAACCCTTTCCTTGAGTCAGATGCTTAAGCCTGCAAGCCCTGCCTGCCTAAGCCAGGCAAATCCTTCCTCACAAACACCGACGAAAGGGAGGCAAACAAACTATCACATTTAATATCTCGGTGGTTACAACAGTCATCGCTGCTGAGGTGAGTGACCTGTTTTCAAATCTCTGCTCATCCCATATTAGCTGTCCTAGCCCACAGGCTACCGGGTATTCTGGGGTAAGACATCTCGATCTCTCCTGTTTGAAGTTGTTCCACTTTGTATAACTAATTAAAAGTTAATTGGAGCAACTACTTGAACCTGACTCTCCCACATGCCAGGTTATTGCCTAACTATTCAGTTTAAGATTCATTCATTTTCTCTCTGCAAGGTTCCTAAATCATGTAGGCACTTTTGAAAATCCTATTCTCTATTTTACATAAAAATATTCGCAAAACATAAAGTCACATTCGCTTCAGAATCACCACTACAAACACAGCCTGCTCTTCTTGCACACAGTACCAGTTCAGCTGCCTGATAGTGAAAACTAGTTTCATTTTTCAAATCCTTTGTCAAAGTATAATCCATTTTTGCAAGTACAAGAACACACACTTCCTGCAGTTATTATTTTTGATTTCTTACTTGGAAAAAAAGCAACAAAGAGCCTCAAACTAACAAAGAGCCTCAAACTATGTTTATAGAAAGAAGGATAAGGGAATTGGGGTCTTTCACAGTGACTGATGATTATTTTTTCAGTAGAATCATAGAAKGGTTGAGGTTGGAAGGGACCTCTAGGGATCATCTAGTCCAACCTTCCTGCTCCAGCAGGGACACCCAGAGCACGGGGCACACGGCGGCATCCAGGCGGGTTGGGAAGATCTCCGGAGAAGGAGACTCCACAACCTCCCTGGGCAGCCTGTGCCAGGGCTCTGTCACCCTCACAGAGAGGAAGTTCCTCCTCAAATTCAGGTGGATATTCCTGTTCTTTGGATCCTAAAAATGTGGTACAGGCTTCAGAAAGCACATGACAAACAGATGAAGAGATCCTGGTCCTAAACAGCTCACAGTGTGGTGATGGGTCTGGCACACAGGCAAAGATGCAATACAAACCAAGCACCAGGAAAAGCTGAGATTCCAAATCCAGCCTAATGAGACACAAGTGAAACTTTGTGAGGCATTTCAAAATAAGGACAGCCTGGTAAAACAGGCATTTGTTCAAGGACTGTAAGGAYATTGGGGACTGATAAGAGAGAGATAGCAGCCTAGGGAATAGGTTCAACACGTAGTACACAGGACAAAATAAATCAAGGAAGACTGTTTGGCTGATAAACACAATAAATGTAAAGTAATAAATATGATAAATAATGTACTGAACGTAAACACTTATCTTGGTATAAAGCTTGCAGATCCTTTTATTTCATTCAGGTTACCCCTCCTGTAAGAGAATCTAACCAAATAAATCAAACAAACAAAAAAGAAGGCAGAAAACAGTCATCCCACACGCAGGGAACGCTGGTGTAACTGTTTTGGTTCTACTGCTGACTGGTAAAACCTTCCACGTAGGCAAAGCCCTAGTTTCAAAATGCGAATTAACCGCAGTCTGAGATGAGGGAAAATGTTACTAGCGCTGGTGAACAGTGGCTAAGGAAATGTCAGAGTCCAGCAACAGTATCCCTGAACTGTGAAGTGCAATTATAGGACAAGCAGGGAAGATCTGATTCCAAAATCAAAATTTGGGCTGTGCAAAAGCACCCTATTCCATATACGATTTCCAGATACAGCATTCTGCTCATCTTCACCACGCAGATCTTCCCCAGAGCAGAGGCCTGTAATGATATAATAGAGGCACTAAACAAACCCCAGAACAAAAGGTTAAAGTCTTTTACAATATCTGATTTCTGTGGAGATTTAAACATTTAAATATGTCATTACAAAACAAAATGACTCAGTATAGATGTAATTCAGATGTACCAAAATGCATTAGTCATTCAATAAAGCCAGCGCCGAGGATTTACTAAAAATACTTTACAGAAGAAAAATAACAACACATATTTACTTTATCGAGAGCTAGTACTGGAAAGAGCATCAAACTGTACGCAACATAATTCACCTTAATTTGTACACCCCAAAACCGGAGATTTACAGTCCTTAGCAGAGGTAACTTGCATCTGATTCCTAATCTTTGTTTCAGGTAGCAGTGCAAGTAGAGGCCATGTGTGATGGCACCAGTGACCGAAAGGCAAAGCAACCAGCACAGTGAACTAACTGGCTGGCCACATGAAAGGTTCCCTGCCAGGGAGGAAACCTCAGTAAGATTCAACTTGCTCTACACTTATCTGGTAGCAGCAAGCTGGCTCCTTGCAAGGAGGACACGGAAACAGCAGCAATTTCAGGCAGCTAAAATGGCAGGTTGTAGATGCTGCTCCCAAAAGCTGCTCCTGAGTAGCGGTAATGCAACACAGGTCACTGGTGCAACCATTTCTGGTGCTTTGGCCACCTCCCCTTCCATGGTAGAGCTGCCATCCGGAGCTCAGGCTGCTCTCGCTGCTGGGTGAGGTGGAGAGGCCAGAGCGGCCAGCAGGCTTCACCTGTGGTGATGCACAGGAGGTAACAGGACTTTTGAAAAGATTTTTCATTGGCAAGACCTTGGGCCCCATCCAAGTGAGKAGGAATGTAACACTGAAGCAACTGAGCACCAAGAAGATTCAGATTTGCAAAATGGCAGAAGCTGGAAGCCTCTGACTTCAGCCAACAGCTCTATTTCTTCTTTCAGCTSTTTACATAGCACCTCCAGGAACAGAAAAGGATAACAAGCTCTTTTGGGAAAAAGAAAATCTTCATTAGCAGGGTTAGCTGTTGATGATGCTTTCTTGTTTGAGACAGAAAATCCAGCCCTATAATCCAGGTAGATCTGCTGCTTGCCTAGATCGTTCATCTCTGATGTTGTAGGGAGATTGCCATGACTCTTCCAACCTTCCAGATTCTAGCCCTTGCTGCTAAACCACATGGACATGAGTAACACAACCAGGGGAAAACTGCACACATCGAAAAGGATTACAGAGCTCTGAGCAGTATGACAGGGGCAGGAACTCAGGAACTCTCCCCAACCCTTCTGGTCAAGRAGGGGCCTCGCCAGCAGATGTAACCAGCAGACTGGCTGGGTAGCTGGTGTCACCACTAAGGCTTTGGTCTCTTTCGTTAATGATGCCTCACTTAATGAAGAATGACAGCTAAGAAGATATGGAAACCATCCGGCAAAGGGAAGAACATCTTCACAAACAGATTTGCTAACCTAGTGAGGATGGCTTTAAAATAGGTCCACCAAGAAAGGGGTACCTTGGCCCAAGACGGAAAGGGTAGGTACTGAAGAAAAGGTCTGTGCGAGAAAAGGCTGCATGAGAGAGTTACACGTTTCCACTTGCAAAGGAGGGCGTTCAGAGGCTTGCCTCAAAGCGACTGGATCCTAATGTAGGGAGCTTGGGTAACAAACGAGAAGAACTGGAAGCCCGTGCACAGTCGGAAGGTTATAAACTGATCAGGATCACAAAGGTTAAATGGCACAGCATGCACAACTGGAAAACTGTCATGGAGGTGTAGGGAGAACCAGCATGGAAGAGAAAGAGGAGCTGCTCTTTCCTACAAGGCATTTCCTTGATTACACAGAGTTCTAGAGTGAAACCATAGGTAGGTCTTTCATGAACCTTCTGTTCAAAGGCAGAAGAAAGAGCAACACTGGTCACACTGCAGTGGGGCCTGCTACTGACCACCTGACCGAAGAGCTGGAGTAGACAAGGCTGACTACGAACAAGTGATAAAAGCAGCCCCATTAGCCRCCTGGGTCTTCATGGGGGATTCCACTGGGCAGCATGACATTGTGTGAGCAATCCAGGATGCTTATAGATGGCACTGGAAAACTTCTTAATGCAAATGCCAGAGAGATCAATCAGAGATAACACCCCACCTCACCTCTGCTCATCATCAGGAAAGAACTGGTGGCCACTGTGGTCACAAATAGTAGCTCTGAGTGGTGAGCACAGCCCAAGCTGATGGCACTTAGGCTCCAGAAGAAGGCTGGGAAGGTAAGCAGAAGAATTACCACTCAGAATTTTAGGTGAGTTGACTCAAGATTATTCAGGGAATTGCTCCACAGGCTCCTCTGTGAGGCGGCTGCGCGTGGTACCGATGAAGGCTGCTCATCTTCTAAAGAAAACTGAAATAATCCTGCTGCCAAGGAAGGCTGGCGCTTTCAGGAGAAGGCCCACTAGAACAAACCAGAAGCTYCTTAATGAACTGAAATGCAGAAAGACAGCACACAGGAAAGAACGGGCAAAGGACTGCAAAAGCATTGCTTTGGAACCTGGGGACAAAACCAGGACAACCAAGGACATTCCCAGTCAAAACAAGTGAGGAATATGAAGAACAACAAGAAGGAATTTGGTTAGTTCAGAGAAAACTCACAGCTGTTGCTGAGTGGGGTAGACATCCTAGTGATGTCTACAAATCATCTACACATGTAGGGGACTACAGAGCAGGTTGTCTCACCTCAGCCCCTGCAGAGATTATGCACCACATCCTTTTGGAATCTACTTCCAGGCATGCAAAGAACAAAAAGGTAATTAGCAACAGCCACCCTGGATTTACCAAGGCCAGATCACGCCTGATCAACCTGATAGTCTTACGTGATTAAAAGATCTGCTAGGCAGATGGGGGGAGAGTAGTGGTGTAATCCAATGGACAATTTCCATCTACATTTCTGGAGCTGGGCTCTGAGGGAGATACTCATACAAAACATTAGTTGGACATCCACTCAGCAGCCTGTTGCAACCAGGCTATATTAGTGAATATATGAAYGAATATATGAATGAAGGGCTAAAAATGTTCAGTATCATCATCAACTGAGATGATGAAACCAAATGCGATCCCAGAAGTTTCCAGACAATGCAGAACTAGGCACATTTGTCACAGACTAAACAACAGAGGTTTAATTAAGACRTATCTTGACATGCATGCAGTGTTAYCTCTTATTCTTATCTCYTGTAATAAACAGCCTGCACTCAGAACTCAGTTGACCATACATATGATCCCGCTTGGACCACATTCCCATTTTTAAGTTCATTGACCAATGAATTCCAGGGACTGGTGTTAAAATTTTCAGATTTCAACCTATTAAAATCAACAGGAAACCTATACTGCATGGGACCTAAATGCCCAAGAAAACATTTCACCCCATTTCCTCTGGTTAAGACAGAGCAAATGCTTCAGTTTGAATTTCACCAAATTTACAAGAAGGGAGTCTCAGAAGACACCCATCCAGAGCTTCCCCTCTTCAGTGCTAAAAGCAAGATTTGTTATTTGGAACATGTTTTACAGTTTCTCTCCCTTTTCTCAGGCATTAAGGGAGAACACTGGCAGCAAGTCAAAAATCTAGCTCAGGATTCCTCTCTTCTCTGGTCCAACTGGGTGTAACTCTGAAAACTTCAAGATGGATTTTATCTGCTGGTACCTAATTATTAATTAAATGGTTTGTGTGGTTTTATATGATGCAGATTTGAAGTTAGCTTTGAGATGAGGAATTTTTCAATTATGTAACACTGCCCACAGCAGGAGATACTCATTTCCTTATTTTTTAAATCATCACATGTAAGAGCAAGAAGATAGAAGTAAATTATTAGATACCCTGAACGCTTTCCATATACCAATATTATAGAGCTGACAGGTAGCTTTTAGGTAGAACTATGTTCTACCTAAAGAGGCGTGAAACAGTGCATAAATTTTATTTCCTCTACAGCTAACTAGCCGGCCAACACAAATTTCAGGAGGGAATAATACTTGTAAGTTCTAWATTTTCTGTAGTTTGTTCCTAGTCATAGCAGCATTAAGATGCAAATACTGCCTCTGACTAAAGATTCAGATTCTCTTGGCTTTAGCAGTGGTGGAAGAAAAGATTAGAGGTATGACGAGGGCCAAGGAAAAATTCCATCCTCTGTCTCCTGTCGTGTAATCTCCTGCTTCTAGCAGTAACTGGCAATTTAGGGATTTCCTGAGACAGTGATTACATTTGAACCTTCGTGTCTAATAGTCTTCAATGAGTTTTTCTTCCGTGAATTTGTCTAGTAACTTTATGAACTCATTAATGCTTCTGGTCCTGTGCCACATCCTGTACCGATTAACCTCACAATTTAATATTCACTGYGTAAAATGTGGCTTCCTTTTGTTTGTTTAAAGCCTGCTCCTGGATGATTTCATCCAATGTCCTTTGATTTTTTTGTGACATATTGAACTATGCACTTCTGTTCCATCCATGACTGTACCTAAGATTATAGCCACCTCTTTCCTGAATTTACTGCCTATTTCTCCTTGAACAGACCTGTGATATTCTGTAAATGTTTTTTTTTTTTTGCTTTAGCTGGATTTTCTCCTTACCATTCTTAACTACCATAAAACATTGTCCTTCTATTCCAAATTTAACAGACAAATGAGAACCGAAGTAATATAATGGTGAATGACTTCGATGTGTGAGTTTTGGGGGTCTTTTAATGGCTAAATGCAAATACATTTTGAGCTGGTTTCGGTGCTAGGTATTCAAACCTGGCTTATGGCATTTGACTGACTGTAGATTTTTAAGTCTGACCAGTGACAGAGGCCAGGCACATACAAGTCTATCAGGTAGACTAGGGAGGATACCCGAGAGGATACATATATATGCACAGACATACGTAATTATATACATATACCCCTGGAATACTGTATTTCTTCTTTCTTTCAGTGCATGCCACCGAATTATACACAGTCAGCTGTGGCTTTGGATGAAAGTAAGGGACTCAAAGGGATCGGAAATCCCAAGCAGGTTGTTCCCTGGTGGGGAAATCCCAGCAGGACACGCAGGAGGAGGGGCTGCCCGGYGCTCTCCTGGATCTCAGGAGGCTGCGCTCAGCAGCCGGGGGGGATGCGGCAGCGGGGCAGGAAATGGCGGCTTGCTTCCCCAGAGGACGGAGGGGCTGGCAACAGGCGAGGTGAGAAACACCCTATCCCAATAAACAGTTTTACTGAACGGGACTGGACTGTCCCTAGAGTAGCCCAACCTCCATCTGTATCTTTTGATCACCTCCAACTATGCCTGAAAATATCCAAGGAAAAGTATTTCAGGCCCAGCCCACATTTGATCGCTACAACAGGCATTTGCGCCACCAAAACACCCCCCGCAGGTCTGCCCTGCTCCAGCTGCCACCTTCCAAGGCTGAGAGAGCTGGGCCTGCTCAGCCTGAAGAGGAGAAGGCTGATGGGGATCTGAGCAGTGCCTATAAATACCTCAAGGGAGGGAGTGAGGAGGATGGGGCGGCCTCTTCTCAGTGGTGGCCACTGACAGAACTAGGGGAAATGGCCACAAACTGAAGCAAAAGAAACTTGAGGAAAAATTTGACTGTGAGTGTGACAGAGCCCTGGAACAGGCTGCCCAGGGACGTTGTGGAATCTCCTTCTCTGGAGATCTTCCAAACCCGCCTGGGTGCCGCCCTGTGCCCCGTGCTCTGGGTGGCCCTGCTGGAGCGGGGGGTTGGACTAGATGATCTCTAGAGGCCCTTCCAACCCTAAGGATTCCATGATTCTGTGTTTTCCAGCAGCCCTTGTATTTGCCCAGCACATATAAGCCCTGACTACACTGTCCTCTCCCCACTCAACAGACTGCTGCAGAAAAGAAACGCACAGGAACTGCTTTGTCCAGAGCCTGGATAAATATGTGGTTGGTGAAACACAGTGAAATGTTCATAAACAAGCTGTGGCGATACAGTAAGGCACAAATATATAAAACAAAAACAGTGGCAACCTCATTTAGTGTTTTATTTATTTGCTTTTGCGGATTATATCATGCATAGTGTGACTGCATGGGTGTGAAGTGAGCACTTTACGAGGAGGTTTTTGGTCTATCATCTCATGTACACATTTATTTTCTTCTGACGTCTTTTAAAATATTTTTATTCACTGTCAGTGTCAACACCCAAGTCTCGGGACACAAGAAACACTCCAGCTGGTTAAATCAGCCAACTCGGACCGTGCACGTAGCTCAGCGAGTGTGATGAGAGCCCAGTAATTAGTTCAACCTGCCAACCCTTATTATCAAACACAGTGTTTGCAGCTCGCTTCAGGTTATCAACAAGAGGAGCCCATTTAGGAGATACCGGGACATCTGGTATTGATTTCTGGCAGGATTTAGATCTTTTTTGAAACCTCAAACTGAAGTTGGAAAGATAATTAAATGCACACATGCTGTTAAGCGCAAATAGCTTTTTTAACATTAAGGGCCACCAAAACAGGCAGTTATTGCAGCAAACTAGAAAAGCGAAGAGGTTTTATGGTGTATTTATTTATTTTAAGCAAAGCACACCATCCTGTGCATAGGATACAAGCAATACAAGAGGGGAGGAAGAAAGACAATCCAACACTTGCAGAAAAAAGGTTGAGGACAAGTGCTAAAAAATTCCAAGAAATGTATTATATAACTTACTGATATAAAAGATACATCAGTAACTTGTTCTTGAACTCTTAATATTAAAAAATCAAACAGAAATGCTCCACAAACATTTGGCTCCTTCCTTTTTAACAGAGGCCTTAAATTGACTTTTGAATAAAAACTTAAACATTCAGACAAATGTATATTATGAAGTTGCATGTAACAGGAACCCTGCTGATTAAGCTCACCAAGAAAAAATCCCAAATAACATATTTTTTTGTAGGAAGGTAGGAATGAGAGTAGTTACTTATATTAAGCCCTATTAAATTTGAATTCTTTCATAAAGAAAAAATTCTTAGTAGTAGCAGCCACAAAAGAACGACCTAGCTAATGTTTTTAACATTTTATCTGTAATTCGTTGTAAAGCTACTAAGAACTGTGGAAAGAGGGGAGATCTGAGGAACTGAATGTTCGTATCAATAAAGGCCATAGAGAGGACAAGAGCAAATGTTACTACGTGTGTGGACAAATATTGAAACTTCTGTGGAAGGAGGCCCCAAAATACACACTGAATGGAAACAACTGCACTAATTAAAACAATACCGAACATTTGGGGTGAGACACCTTATGGAACCTTATGGAGACCAAAATGGTCTCCCCAAAGACCCTGATCAACTAGATCGTGTTCAGTTAACAGAGGAAATTAATTTCAAGTCAAAATTCCTTCTGCTGAAAATCATGCAGCTTTTAGGGTTCTCCAACCCCAGCACTGAGAGCCCTGGAGCATCAGTAGGAGCCCTCTAGTTATGGTCTAGCTAATGGTTAATAGGAAAGCCCATTTTCACTCCTCATCAACTGAAGCTACAGCTGCTGTGTTTCTACTAATATATTTCATCAGCTGAAAAAAAACAACAATCAAAACAAAAATCCATGATTTGAGACAAAAAGCACCTTCAATTTGCACTTACTGGCCAACTCAGCACCAACCAGCAGAACATTTCCTATTTTTCTCTTCATTTCCTATTTTTTTCCCTTTCCTGTGGGTCAAGCCAAGCCAGAAGGAGGTAAGTCATGATGGCTCTGAAAGGCAGACAGTGCCTAGAAAAACAACTTGCAGTTGTGCTCTGTTGTGATCTCCCGGAATTCCTGAAATAATTTTAGTATGAAAATAAAATCGTAACAAAGCTGAACGCTCAAAGTGCTTGAAAATCCTAAGGGTGGGGAGGAGGGGGGGGAGAAAGACTCTTTACAGACAGGGTTATGGGCTCCTGCCCTCATTTCCCAGCGGTGGAAACTGAGAGTATGGTTGGATAATACCGTAAATTCAGTTCCCATGTGCCTGGTACCAACCCGCCCTGCTGCGTGGCGCTCTGCTGGGCCCAGCTCGCTCTGCCCAGGCCCATTCTGCTGCATCCTGCTCCTCCTGCTCCCGGCACGGAGCCGACACCGAGGCGCTGCCGCGGGATCCGGCCCTCRGCATGGGAAGGAGCAGCCAGACACGGCACCGACCGCTGCCGGAAGCACCGAGCAGGACAAGCTGTCAAGGTCAAGCAATTGGTTGCTGGTAGAGCCGAAAATAGAACCCAGTTCTCCTGGATGCCAGTTTGGTGCCTAACTGGGCAACAATGTAATAAACACAGGTTTCAAATTAAGCTGCATTTTGGGTTGTTTTGCAGGTTCCTGTCTATCCCCACTGCCATGCCGCTCCGTGGCCATCCCAGCTCCATGTGATGGAGCAAGGTCCAGCACATTTCTCTCGAGCCAGGTTCTCACTGCGCTCACCAGCTCAGGCCCTGGCCGCTCCTCCCCTACCCACACAAGCCAAAGACCATTTCAGTAACTATGGTGTTGACCCGGCAAATATTTAGGAAAATGCTTAGCTCAACAAATGTAAGTAATCCCACTGAAGTCAAACAAACCTATGTTTGTGTGCAAGGGTTTCCAGGGCTTAGCTTCCAAAAAGCAGGATATATTTTTATGCTTGCTGCAAGACACTTGGTGACATTATTGAGGATGTGCTGTACGACTATATAAATCAAGGAACACTATTCCTATTTTTCATATATGGCTTCCTATAAAAGCATTTTTGCTGCAACTCATCAAATGTCAACTATAACATATTACAGTAGTGGACTATACATGTAGCTTGCTAATTCTGGGAAAATATAAAATGGGCTTCCCTCAAATGCTTATTAGCTCAACACATAAAGACACACACAGAAAGCAAAGTAAATATTAGAAAGTAAATATCAGAAACGTGTTGAAATGCCTTCTTGTCCCAGATTCTGTGGGGAATGTAGTACATGTCCATACCAATGCAATTTTGTTTGAATTTGTGCTTGGGGAGTCCAGTAGGGCAGAACAAGCACAGTACTGTTGACTCTCAATTACCTCAAATGTACTGAATTGAAAAAAAAAATCAAAATACCAAAAAACTCCAAAGCTACAAAATGCCAAAACTAAATTTCCCTGAAAAGCCTTTATTTATCCCCATGACATTATGTCTATGTGGAGGTTTAACTGCAGAGTTGCATTATTTTCCATTAGTATCCTGCCTGAGTCACAGTGAGGATTTGACCGAACTGTCCATATGTTGCTTGTTCTGTAAGATGAACTAACACTCTCTGAAGTGGCTTCCCTGCTAGACAGCGAGTGAGCAAGCACTGAAGAGCAACCCCAGTCAGCATTCAAGGAACCAAAATAGTAGCCATGGAGATAGCCAATGTTCAGGGAAACTTAAAAGCTGAAGTGAAATCTCCACAAATGTATCTCCCTATCTGATAGAAGAAAAATGCCCTGGGGCAGTGCCTTTCACTGGGGAGATACTGCAGGAGCCCATTTATTCTCCCATCAGCCTAAGAAAAGATCTGTCCACTTCATTAAATCCATTTCCACGGTTGCCGAATTCACAGCCATCTTCTTGAGCAATTCCTATGTAGTAAAGGAATTTTTTGAGGAGAAAGTCTTGAAAATGTCTTGACTGATAATGCAAGATGTCAGCATCAAGGAACGCTGCTTTACTGCATGTACCTACCACCGATGTTAGATACTCTGCTGGAACAGGAAAGTGACAGTTGCAGGAATACTGTGTACTGGAGTACTGTGTTCAGTTCTGGGCACCCCAGTATAGGAAGAACGTGGAGCTTCTSGAGAGGGTCCAGAGAAGGGCAACCAGGATGATTAAGGGAATGGAACATCTCTCGTATGAAGAGAGGCTGAGTGAGCTGGGCCTGTTTTCTCTGGAGAASAGACGGCTCAGAGGGGATATGATTAATATGTATAAGTTCAGGAAGGGAGAATRCAGGGAGGAAGGGGACAGGCTGTTCTCACTGGTGGCCAGCGATAGGACGAGGGGTAATGGCCACAAGCTGAAACACAAGAAGTTCCRTCTCCAGGTGAGGAGCAACTTCTTTACTGTTAGGGTGACAGAGCAGTGGAACAGGCTGCCCAGGGAGGTTGTGGAGTCTCCTACTCTGGAGGTCTTCAAAACCCGCCTGGATGCCACCCKGTGCCMCATGCTCTAGGTGTGCCTGCTTGAGCAGGAAGGTTGGACTAGATGATCTGTAGAGGTCCCTTCCMACCTTAAATATTCTGTGAATCTGTGAATCTGTGAATGATGGATTCTGCCCTAAAACATGCTGCCTTGGCAATGCAGCAAGAAGAAGAGGAGCAACAAAGTGCTTATTAAGATGATGTCCAACAAGGTTGTTGCTTGAGTCTCTATCCGATCCAACAGGGCTCTGGGAAGTTCAACATCCCAAACAGTTTCACTGACAGCGCTATCATGGGTATCTCTACATCAATCCGTGTGCACTAGCAGAGAGTCACAAACCAACTCCAACACATGGGAATCTGAATCTGGGTATTCAGCCATATGGAAGACTAACTAGCAATTTGATTTTGAGGCACAGAGACGTCTCTAACGGGCAGCCAGGGCATTGATGACACTCTCAGCACCTGCCACACAGATTAGACTTGGCCATGGCACCAAGCTCTGCTGCTCTAACTGTGCCACCAAGAACTGTGGGGCACAGCGGAATCATGTTCCCTTGTTGATCTGCTATTCCTTGGAAACCCACTGCAGGTGGAGATTTCCTACAGAAAATGTTTTATAGGATGAGTTTACCCAAAGAGGTGACATGGCTGGAGTGGCAGCATCTTCTCCAACAGGCCACTCTGCCAACACAGCTTCACTGGCAGAGCTCAGGTAACAAGGATAACATCCCTGAGTCCCTTCTGCTTTTCTGACACCAAGAAAGGTTGCTCAAGTCATTGCAGCACTGGCCTTCCAACTTTTAAATGAAAAAAAAACGGAATTCTCCTAAATCTGTAATTCTTCTAAATGGTTTTCAGGTCAAAAATAGCCTCCATGTGCTTTACTGTAAAGCAGAGTTTTAGATAAGATTCATTCCTTTCTGCACATGCTGCTCAGATCACTTGTATGCTCGGATCACTTGTAAGCTGCACACTTGGAATGAATATGACCTTCCTCTGCACACTAAATGGCACTGCTGTATCACTGAAAGGAATTATTCCTCTGTAGGATTAAGACCCGTAAACTCTGCCAGGAAGAGAGCAGATCCCAGGATCCCGCTCTAAATTACTGACAGAAAGTGCAAACATCTCCTACATCCTGCCCAGTGAACTCAGTGGGCTAAATGAGAACTTCTGTCAATAAAATAAATGTTTCTAGTTTCTSTATCTTCTGTGGGAACCAAACTACGCTTGTACAAGGTGCATTGCTCAGCATTGCCAAGAAGCCTGAGAAAACTGGGCACCTGACAAACTGTGAAGTCCCAACTGAGGAGTGACCCTTTCCAGGCGTCTCGAGTCCTAGGCAAGATGCACAACAGCATTAACAGCAGGAGCTTTTGCAGATTAAAACAAAACAAAAATCAGAGAGCAGTTTTATTGCACTTCATGTGTTCAAACTAATTTTACCCTTGATTTGACCCCGGAGCTGCAGTTTTAAGTGCTCAAGTCACTTGCCATGTAGGACAACCAGAAAGTAAAGCCGACGTCAGAAGCCTCTGGCATTTTGATATAAATGACTCACCTCACATGGCATGGGAAGGCTGCAGCAGAAGGAGGGATAACACCCAACTGCCAAGGCGACTCACAATAATCTCCTTTTTTTGTTCTAGCACAAAACCACGTCTTCCTTAGAGCTGTATCAGCCACTCACTTCCCCACGTGTCTATATGACTGCGTGACCTTCCAAGCCCTGACTTTTCCCTTTCCAACTGCCTTTGCTCCCACATCCTTCCTTAAAACTGTTCTTGCAAGTGCTTCTTAAGCACATCTCATGCTCTTCCTCCTCCTCACCTCCTCACTTGGGTTTAGGCACACAGAATCACAGAGCGGTTGAGGCTGGAAGGCACCGCTAGAGATCATCTAGTGCAACCCCCCTGCTCCAGCAGGGACACCCACAGCACCTTCCTTGAGGCACAGAAGGCAGACAGAATACAAGCAAGATAAATAGGCAAGTTTAGCCAAGTGGTAACCTAAAACAGAAAACGCAWAGCAACCTTTATCCCCAGTGCCACTACAACGAGACTTGGGGAGCTGCACAGCAAAAGAGAGGCAGGAATAACAAGAGAGCTTGTTATGACTTCCTTGTTCTCTAGCTAGAGCTACCTTGAGTACCTTGAGATTTATTTTATTTACAGGCATCTTGGGCCTTTACAGAACTTACCCCAGCTTTTCAAGCTTGAAACCATCCAAATGCTTGAAAAGCAGAGATAGCAATCAGTGACTATTTCCAACCCTCTGCTAACCTAGAAAGCAGAGTGGGAACCACGAGCAGGCAGAGTATGTTGGTCCCCTGCCAGCCGAGAGCTCTCCCAGAGCAGGGGATACTTGGAGCAGGCCAGGTCAGCCTGGGGGCTCCCAATCACTTGGGTCCACTGCAACAGTATGAAGTAGTCAATAGGAGATAATTTTCCTGCATTTGCAGGCTTTTGTTGTTGTTGGGGGAGTGTATACTAAAAACAAGAGCGCTGGCTGGATTTTGCATGGAGACAGCCCAAATGTTGGCTAAGAAGCTTTAAAAATACCCGTTATAAAAGAAAGAAGGAGCAGCAGGAGGAGCCCAGTCATTACACAGGTACAAGAAAATCCAGTGGCACAGGGAGTTTCCACAGACAAAGGATTTCCCACAGCCTATTGTTGGAAACACTGTGATTCAATTGCTCATTTCTTACTCAACAGGTTGATGATTCAAACAGAAGAGGATGCTGATACGTTTCGCCTTCTGCATTCCTCCAACTGCAGCCTAAATCAACAAAAACTCGTTTTTTAAAAGCCTGCAACTGCTCTTCACGCTAGTTCCTCGTTACTTACACTACATACTCCTGTTGCACAATATCAGCATTTTGTCAATGTTGCTTAAATATGCACATAAAATAATAAATGGAGAGCTCTAACGCACGCTGTTTGCAGAGAGGGCAAGTTACCCTTATCTCGTGAACTTACAGTTGGACAAGCGGGCGATAAGAAGGTGAAGTACAGAACACAAMCCACTAGAGAACGCAACCTACAGCTGTAGGAAAAAACTAAAAGACCAGAAAAAACACAGTGATAAACTCGCAAAATAATCATTTTCTTTCAACTTGAAACAAATACTGTTCATACTGTATATGAAAATAGTCGGCCTGTGGAAATGCATGACCTGAGCCCTGAGGGCAGGGCCTCGGCTGCACGCAGGGTGCCGCAGAGGCTATTTTAAACACAAGCTTTTCCACAGCTGCCTCCACGTGCAGCCCTCAGTTCAGTAATCCCTATTTCCTGAAGCAGGTTTTAAGCTGGTCTCCGACAGGTAAGTGCAGACGTACCATGTAGTTCTAGAAGCAGCACATRCAGCTCTGCCCTCAGTGAGGCATTAGCTCTTATTCTTAGTGAACGGGTTTGTACCTTTGCCCTGCTGCAGAATCTTACATATGTTATTTCTTCCTCTTACTCAAAAAGATTTTCTCAAGGTGCTGGCAGTGGAAAGTACAGAAAATTCCCTGGAGAGAGGTAGGAGGAAGGGATGAGAGAAGTGAGGCTGATTAGCCATTATTGACCTTATATCTTATCTCCTAAATTCAATATATGTCCTGGAGCCTCATACTTAAAGTCTATGGAAAGAAAAAAACAGGGAAGGAGCTTGTTTTACCCAAACAAGGAAGGGTCTCTGACACAATATAAATGAATAGGACATAAATACACCTGCCACCTGTTTCACTGAAGCCCTGCTGGACATCTCTAATCTCTAATTTTACTAGTAAGGCTTTAAAAATAATGAATACCCCAAGGAAAAGGAAAAACCTCGGAATGGTCTGACAAATCTATGCTAGGAGCTCTGCAATTATGGTGACAAGTGAATTGAAATGMGTATTTAGAGTCTGTCCAGAGAACGGATTTAATGCTGACCAGCATTTGCTAACGTAGGCAGTTTTCAGCTCCTTCGAAATATATGGTATTTACCTATCTGGATGAAACTTTTTCAGGTTTCACATCTGATTCAGGATGATACTTAAAAATTATTAAAGGAAAAACAGTTTACAAAACAAAAATGTAACTATTTTCTTGGATTAAAAATGGAGGAAAACTACATTGCTCTGCTCTCCTTTAAGCCCTGGGGCACAGATTTCTTCTCTTGAGGGGAGATAGCGCTGCACCTTTGCTTTCTCTGGAAAAACGCCCACAAAGCGAGCCCTAGTGCTCTGGCTGCAGGTGGCGCACGGGGTATTTTGCCAGTGGAGTTTTCCAGGCAGGATGGGGCCCGGCCACGCAGCGGAGCCGCCTGCAGCGAGGCCCAGGGCCGGGTGCTGCGGGAGGGCAGGGGGGCAGCGAGCGCCCCAGGGCCGGGGGCCGCCGAGCGCCCCGGGACTCGGGGACCCGGCACCCCCTGGCGGCCGGAGCCGGGCCGGGCAGAACTGAGCCAGGCCCAGCAGAACGGAGCTGGGCTGGGCTCAGCAGAACTGAGCCAGGCTGAAYGGAGCTGAGCTGGGCTGGGCTCAGCAGAACTGAGMCAGGTTGAGYGCAATTGAGCTGGGCCGAGCTGGGCCTAGCAGAATCGAGCCACGCTGGACTGAACTGAGTTGGGACAGGCTGGGCTAAGCAGGGCTGAGCAGAACCAAGCCAGGCTGAGCAGAACAGAGATGAGCCGGGCCAAGCTGGGCCTAGCAGAACTGGGCCAGGCTGAGTGGAACTGAGCTGAGCTAGACCAAGCAGGGCCAAGCAGAATCGAGCCTGGCTGAATGGAACCAAGCTGGGTTGCGCTGGGCTGAGCAGGGCGGAGCCAAAGTGAGCCAGGCTGAACAGAACTGAGCTGCATGGGGTCAAGCGGGGCTGAGCAGAATCAAGCCAGGTTGAGCGGAACCGAGCCAGGCGAGATGAACGGAGCCAGGGCAACATGAGCTGGGTCAAGAGAGTCGAGCAGAACTGAGCGGGGATGAGTGGAAGTGAGCCTGGCTGAGCCAGGCTGGGCTGAGCCAAGCCAAGCTGGACCAGGCCAAGGCGGAGCTGGGTAGAGCCAAGTCAGGCTGAGGTGTACTGAGCTGGGCTGAACCGAGCCAGGCCAAACTGAGCTGCGCCAAGCCACGCCAAGTCAAGCTGGACCGAACCAAGCTGGGCCAGACTGGGCTAAGATGGGCTAAGATGAGCCGGGCTGGGCCAAGCCAAGTTGAGCAGAGCAGGGCTGAGATAAGCCAAGCTGAGCTGAGCTGAGCAGGGCCGAGTGCTCTGCGGCTGCCGTCTCTGCCCGAGCAACAGTCCCTGCCCTTTGGCAGAGCCCTTCCAATACCGCAGTGCCCCAAGCCTTGCAGAAATGAGTGGTYGGGTATCAAAGGAGACCCCGGTTATGAAACAAGCAATTAACACACTCCTCCTTTATTAAGCATCAGCAAACTCGTGTGTCAGGAGCCTGGAAACCAGGTTTCCCGGGCTGTGTGGCTGCAGCAGCCACTSGGCTATTCCTGTGCTCAGCCGCCGCCTCCGTCGCGCAGCCTCCATCCTCCTCGGCGCGTGAAGTGAGCGTCGCCCAGCACGGGCGCTGGGACTACACACACAGTCCTCCCTCATTCCCAGGGCACTACTCGCCTCCGCAGGAATTTTGTGGAAAATACTACTGAACACATCAATAGAAAGGGTACCGCAAGGCATGCATGCTGGGAAGCAAAAGTGCACCTCTATGGGCAACCTTAGTATTTTACCTTCAAAAAAAATCTATTTTTTCCAACATTGYATTATTTTAAGGTAACATTTTGTATTTTACAGTTAAAATATTTAAGTAAGCACATGTAGGGCAGCTCTAATAGAAAAGCCAGTTTACCTGATGGACTGTTTCTTCAATTGCTGTCATRTAATGATTAAGTTCTCTGTCCATAGCAGCATATTCTAGCATCACATTTTCCATACTGTCAACCTCTTCTACATCATCTGCAAAACAAAGTATTTGCACATGGGTCATCAACTGCACTAGCTTCAGGCAGCAGTTTTCCTTTTGCAGGCAGGAAAACAAATATTAATGCTCTGAATTTGTTACACTGTGAATGAAAATGCAGTAACTGTATTTCAGCATCTGCAAGGAAGAGCAGGTGCTTGCAGGCTCCTCAATCATATACTTCTCACCTATTTTGCAACCATAAACCTTGACATTTCTTGAGTAACTTGAACAAACAGCTTACTCAGAAAGACACTTCCCTGGTTTCATGTGAACGGTGGAGTGTGTGTGTAATTTCATCTACCAACACCTAGTCATTAGGCAATCAGGGTATTTTCTGCAAAAGTTGTATTTCGTGACTCATCACGGGGCCTCAGAAACATTGAGAAGAAACTTAAATGCCCTCTCACTACAGGACACTTCAAAGCTAAAACTGGGGCCCTTTTCCCCCAGTAAACATAGGTACTGCCAGGCAAAACAGAGGCAGAACTTTCTGACATGGGAATTAATGGAAGGTGAGATAGAAYTGATAAATCGAACAGTAAAATTCTAATTGCCAGCGAAAAATAAGTGAGGACAGGACGTGTAATTARTATTTCATTTCCCTCTCCAGTTACAGCCCTGCCTTCCCCTTCTAGCCGTGCCGTGCACGCAGTGGGCTCGGACCGCACAGCTGGGCATCCCCGGAGCCGCTCCCGGCCACGGAGCCGCAGCTCCAGCTCCCGGCACAGGGACCTGGATCACACCAAATAGGGCCAACGGCGGCAGCCCGGGCAGCACAGGCCTCTAACCCCTTCATGAAATGGGGAAATACAAATCTCAGTCTGTTCTGATCCCTTTTATTCCTACCCTGGAAGTTGCAGGGGTAAGGAAAGGAGCTGGAAACAGTTGGGAGCTGGAAGCTGTGAAAAAAAATCCAAATCTGTAATGCAGAAATAGCAGGAGTCATTTAACATAGCATTCCTGTTTACCAGCAGATTAAGGAGACAATCCCTGTCATTATTTCAGGGAGAAAATCATAGTATAAGTATAATTTAACTTTTTTAGCTTTTTTAAACTATTTGATGACACAAAAATCCACCTCTGCAGCAAGGCAGCACAGAGCCCTGGGCCTGGCCTCCTTTGCTCAAGAGCAAAACCCGAAACTGTCCCCGAGATGCATCACTTGGGGACTGCAGCTTTGTACCRCATGGAGCAGGGGTGGACTCAGAGACTGAAGGAAAAGCTCCAAGATATATTTACACAAGAAAAAGTTACATAATAAGCCGTACTATTTTGTGAACATGGCAATTACAGTCATGATGTTTCCCTTAATTATACCCAGGCTTGGTACGGGTCCATTTTTCATTAGGCAGATGAATGGGTAACACAGACAGAATCTTGGCTTCCCTGCAAGTTTCTTGTGAATAATCAGCACTTCCCTCTCCCCTTCCCCTTCCCTCCCACCCGGTTTCCATATCCTCTCGGGGAGCTGTGACCAGGCTCTTCTTCCTTCCTGCCAGGAAGCACATGAAGTGCCTCCTTCCAGGCTGATACAAATGGTTCTCCATGAATCACAGGAAAGGTTTGCGTAGCAAGTAACTGTCATTCTCCTCCCATGGCCCAAATGAATCATCTCAGCGACACAAAGAAACAACAGTGGCCTAAATCTATTCTTTTGGAGGAAAAGAAAAGGGCATTGTTAAGTAGCAAGGGAGCTGTGTTAATGCAGCCCTCCCTAAAAGTTCAGAAAAGCTTTAGATAAARAATAATAAGGTTGCAGCGGATCTTACAGCACTGGAGAGGTGCATTAAAAGTAAGCGCCAGCACAGAGGGCAGCAGGGACATTATCTGTAACCACCTCCTGCCCTACATTCCTCCGGTCCCAAGAGTTACACCCAGGCACCGGCCTGTTTTAAGTCTCAACGATGTTCATCAGAGTCCCTCATGTGCTGCTCCCTCTTGCACGTGAAGCTACGTATGTTCTACATACAGAGGAAACCCTAAATGTGCAGCACTAAGGCATCATTAGAGCCTGATGTTGACAAAGTTATAGAATAAGGATGGGTCCTGAAGGATGAATAAAGGTGTGTGATGTCTCTCCCCTTTTGAGGGGATGTCTCAACCCTTATGAGATGTTTCCATCTCATAATCCCACACGAGGCTCTGCAATGTGTAAATGTGGTGGCGCACACACCAAGGCTGAGGCACCGGACACCCCAGCGGACCTGGTCTTACCAGGGAATGAGAACTTGGCAGAGGACAAACCTACCTCTCTCATCAACCCACCCGCAACTCAGTCTCCCAAATACCACCCACTCTTAGCTTAACAGCACTGTGCGAGTAAGAGGAATCAAAATTTAACAATTAATTGAAGCTTCTGAAAGATTAAATGGCCTTACTACCCATTCTCCAAACTCCATCACTGCTTTTACTTTGGTGGTGAGGAAGGGAGCGGAGGTTCAGGATGAAGAAGGATGCAAGGCCATGTCCCTCTCCCACCAGACTGACCACACTATCTGCTCGATTCCCTCCCTGGCCAATTCCAGCCACAAACCTCTCATTCTGCAGGCCAAAAACCTCCCTCTGTGCCAAGCCCAAACACTCTGCAACTGCTGGATAACTTTCTGTTATTTACTCAGAATAAATCCTAATCTTGCTTCAAATTCATATCTGAAGAATTCATTCCAAACTTTCTGCATATGCATCTAGCTACTGCCACCAAATACCAGAGAAGTTACAAACTGTAGTTAAGTTTCCTTGTTATCTAGGCTAAATATGTTGACTTCACTACGGATTTCTCCACAAGACCTTCCCCTCACCACCCAGAGATTATGTATTTTGCAATATTACAGATTTTATTTAAAGAAAGTCCAGTTCAAGGCCATAATTTTCATTTTCAAAGCTCCATGTGCATGATGTTAAAATTATCTGGCTTTGACATGAATTACCTGCACTTCATCATTGTGGATTTCCACTTGCCTAGCTCTGTAACTCTTTTTCACAGAGCTGCATACTGAAAACAGGGATATTATTCTGAAAAGACTCTCTCCAACATACCTCAAAAACACATAAAGAGACTAGCAAGAGTTCCAGTCTCCTGTTTCTATTGAGAGACCAAGCAGACCGTGCTCAGGTGGCCAATTGCTGATTCAAATTGTAATCAGTCAGGGCAAATTCACACACCATAAAGCCTAAAGGGCTAGAACAGACGTTGCAAAAACAGGATGGAGTCAAATCAGCACTGTTTTAATGCTATCTATATTAAGGTCTGTCTAAAATATCACCCATCTATTCAAAGCTTTCAATTCCTTCTAAAATCTCCGAGCTCTTATTTACCGTTTACTTATCTGTACACATCCACAAGACAGCAAATTTTCCCTTTTTCTTTCAGAACTTCCTCTTTTTCTGTGCAAAAATTCATTAACAATATGACTATTTACTTATTTATGGTATTATTTACTTATTTGGTGGTACTTATGTATTTACTTATAAGTAAATACTTACGGTATTTACTTATTTATTAGTGCTGTCCTACCAACAACACATGATAATACACAGTCTGCCACAGAAGTAAATTTTGATTTGAATTGCTATGCCAAACAAAATATTCAGTTATAAGAAGACTCTAAGCCTACAAATATAACAGTTCTTAAAATGAAGGGTTAAACATGCACAGCATGGATTAACATAAATATACATACTCATATTTTTGATCATTTTGGCTCATAAAAGTCAAGCTTTCAATTTGAAGCAAAACAGGACATTATGAGCTCTACCCTCTATGTCATACATTAGGTTGCTCTTAACTTCAGTGCTATAAAACTACCYTTCCACCATTCCAAGCAGAAGGAGGATGCACCATTGCCCACAGATTCCAGGCTCTTAAACCAAGCGTAACACAGACATCTGTCACTTGAGCCAGTAGTGATAGTAGCAGTAGTAGGCAGTTGTCTTCATACGCACCAGCAGCAGATAAAATACACATTTTGCCAGCAGCTTTCAAGTTACTGCTGACAGCAGAGGGATGCAGGCTCCAGGACTCCTTCATTTAGTTCCACCTTTGGGAGGCAGTTAACACTTTTCATTGCTGGTAGCAAATCCTTCGTTTTCAAAACAACAAAATAGTGCCAACACAGACACACGTACACACACCATTTAATAATTGGTAATTCCAGTCTGATCATACATACGGGAAAAAAAAACCACAAATACACACAGTAGCAACAACCAAACAAAAAAAATGACCTAATGTCCTCAAAATCTTTCTCTCAAAGCAAGYGGGGAAGGCCACGTAGGGAAATGGCAATTGGAGTAAATAGGAACTTGGAGCAGAGATTGCGGAATTTCACTCACCACTGAAGCCAGACCTAAAGGGGACTTCTCAGGAAATGCTTAACTGGGGTTAGAGTGGATGAGCTGGATTTCCCTCCCTGCCTCCTAAAAGGCCGTTCCTTTTGCACGGATCGCTTGGAGACACCCAGAGCTACAGGCTCTTCAGGTGCACTTTACAGACCCATGTTTGGAGCAGCACTCCAGGGAAAACCAGGCATCTTTCAGACAGTGAAATGACACAGTGTAAGAAAGAGAAACCTGCTCCTCTGTATCCTACAGCCTTGTTTCTAATCTGTTCTCCTGGAAGATGGAGGAAAGGGGGTTCAAATCCATGAACTGAACCCAGTTCAGGAAAGCTGAAATAGAGAGCCAAGATGAATCTGAATTTCTCAGGTTCCATCAAAGAAGAAACCTGAGTAGAAAGAAGAAAAGTGAGGAGATTGTGGGAGAGAGGACTACAAAGTCTGTAAAACAAGAAGGGATCAAGAGAACTCCCACCAGAATTGTCACTTTTGAAGAGTATCTAAAGCTTTATCTAATTTTCCATTTGGCTTTTGTGAAGAATTTGCAAAACAAGCTGCAATGCATTTGGCTTTACCTGAGTGCAGTCTCCTGAGGCTTTATTTGGGAGGGGAGAGATAAGAGATGCTTTTCAGTTTGGATCAAAACTTTTATTTTATACAGCAATTATCTGGGGGGAAAAAAAAAAAAAGAAATACTGTAGATTATCCAGTTCTCTAAGATTTTTTTTTTTAATGATAGAATTATTAAAGTAAGTGTAATCTAACAGACACTCTTCTCTCAAACTGCTACAAGAAAATTCACCTTGTGTTCTAGGCTATTCCTATGACTTTCTCAAATGAGAAGAGACAAGAGTCAGGGACCCAGGAGGCTCCTGCCAATCATCTGGATCTGAAACCCAAATAAATTGTATTCCAGAGAGCCAACGTTACAGCAGCCACAAACCACCTGGGCTGCCTCCGTTCTGACTGCCCAGTTTGAAGGTCTCCCATGGCCACGTTTTCAGAGTGGGAGTAACGCGCATTCCGAAAACAGAGTCATCTCAGAGTGGGCACGGAGAAGCTGAGGCACCCAGGATTACTAACTACCTTTGAAAATAACTTACCATATTATTCTATAATAAAGTAATCACGAAACTTTTGCTCAATATGAAACTCCCTTAGACACCACTGCCAACAGAACTAGGCCAACAGTAGTTTTGAAAGTGACTTCCTTATAATACATGTTTTTTTTTTCAAGACCATTGGGGGTGGCTAAAAAGTCATGATGACCTCAGTTCAGATTTGAGAGCAATAATGAAGATCTCTCTTACYATGTATTTTTGGCACAGCATCCAAGCAGATGGCAAGGTGAGCAGGGCAGTACCTCGCAACTCATGTTCACACTGTGGTAATACCCAGAAATACCAGAGAACTGAACAGGGCACTTGGATTTAGCAAAACACTTCAMTATACGCAGACATGCTTTGCTGTATAGAACCCCAAATAAAATATTCTTCATCACAGTGGTTTAATTTAGGCCAAGACACATAAAAAAACAAACGGATATCAACTTCATCTATTTAAAAAAAAAAAAAAAAAGTTTGCTCTGGGTAAGAAATTGTTAAAAGCCCTTAAATATTTTTTTCCTGTCAGGGTCGCTATTCCAGGTGCAATGCACACGGGACCACCTTAATGCACACTTACCCAACTCAGTGTGGATACGTGCTTAGCTACATGTCACATCCCGAACCTCTCAGAGGCTACRTCCATCCCTTCAGACAAAAGATAAACAAAATGCTCCAGATATTTATTAAATTCCAAGGCTGCAGTGATGTTAACCTTTATTATGTTGCTTAACACCTACTTTATTCTGCAGGAAAAAAAAAAAAAGTTAAAAAAAAAAAAAGACAATTTATCTACTGGGTGGGACCAGGACAGCTAATAGAAGATAAGCCATTTATAAGAGGCAACAGTTCTGAGAAGCAACTCCAGCTCTCCTTTCACAATTCAGTCAATTTTCGGGCATTACGATAATGTCCATCCAGACCTACTGCGTCCTCTTCAACAAATGCCTCCATCAGCATTCCTCAGCACTATCTACACTCCCAGGCCCACAGAGAACAAGAACACAAGTCATGTTGACAGCTAAGCAGCAAGCAAACATCAAGGGTGAGGGTCACGCACCTCTTCTTTGACAGCAAGGGCTGCTTCACAGACCCTCTCTGCAGGCACTCGGCCTTGCTCCTCCCTCAAAGGCTGCTCCTGTGCCTTCCTGCAGCTTGGACACTGTGACTTTGCACAGCAAATCCAACCCAACCCAATCCAAGCTAAGAAGAGCATCCTTTCCTCAAAAAAACACAAAAATCCCCTGGGGAATGATATTCCAGGGATTGAGTTTACAGCGCAGATGAACACTTGTATTGGTAGACTTGAAGTGGGGGAMATTCCAGTGGCGGGCAAAGGGTTGGCAGAGTAATATGAAAAGAAACCAAGAAAAGAAAAAGATGCATTTTCTGTATTTTTTAAGCAAGTAGAAGGCAGAGTATTTTCTTTTCTCTTTAGATAGAAATCTCAGACCAATCTCTCATAAAATAAACAACAAAAGCCCTCTATTTTCCTTTGTACATACATATACATCCATCTTTTCACAGTGTGTTCCAACGTACTATGAAATTAAGACTGAAAGCAGCATTCACTGTTAATTTTAGTGGGAGAGGACTTTCCTGTGACTATCCGGCCTGCGCATGGATGTGTGGACACGTCTCAGGCCCGGCGCCCAAGAGCTAGCAATGTGAGGCCTTGAAGAACTGGGGATGTGAGGCCTTGAAGAACTGGGGATGTGAGGCCTTGAAGAACTGGGGATGTGAGGCCTTCGCTGCCCTCCCTCCACCCACCTGCTCCTTCCATAGCTTGACACGGTAAAATCTTGACCAAATTCTAATCATTTCTTGAAGTATTGTCCCTCACAAGGAACAGTGAGATATTCTTTAAGATAGCTTTTAACATTGTTATAGTTGCTACTCCTCAATCTGTGAAGACACTTTCTAAAACTTCTGATGAAGGCATTTTATTTCAAAGCTTTTAGAGGGAATTAGATTTCCATAAATGTAACAGCTTGCTGTTTCTGCAGTCTTCCCTGTACAGGAATACCTCCAAAAATGATTCTCATTCCCAGCGTGTTTATTCTTTATTTTTAAAGAACTGTAACTTTATTCTGTATCAGCACCGAGCTCTCTACTGGCAGACTACAACCTCTAGAGAGGTAATTCCCCCTCTCTGTTTACAGGCCAGCACGATTAATGACTTCTTGTCAGTAAAGAGTCTTCCCTGACTCTGAACTGCATCAACAGCTCCAAACACACACTTGAACCCTTCCATGTGAAGTGCAGCTCTGTCTCTTAATAAAAGGCAGACTTGTCATTATCCACCAGTAAACAGAACTGTTAGGTTCTTCACGAGATAAACGTGTCTTTTTTWAAAATGAATCTATTGCATTTCTCATCTCAGAAAAGCTCATTCAGAYTACACCTTCGTTTAACTAAATGCAGTAGTCACTCAGGACTTGTCCATACATGAATGGGTTTTTGGGGAAACTGGCAATGGGAGGGCAAGACAAAGAAAAATTAGTAAAGACAGTAAATTAAACTGTACCCAAGGCCTTCAAAATTCACAAAAACTTTACACTTCTGTCCAGAATTGGAAGCTGCTTACTTGGCGGTGAGATGAAGCTAACAATTCCCATCAGAGCTTATTGATTCGGGCACAATGTCCCAGAGAACACAACTMTGTTGGTCCCAGGCTGAAGCTTCCACCATGTCCGTGTCTGGGGAAGCTCTCAGATTCAAACTCTAATCGCAGACTAGATGTGCTCCATGTGGCACCCCAAGAAACGTGTCACCTGCTGCAGCTTCAGTGGCACGGCTAGAAAACAGGGCCACGTCTGAGACCGGAGCAGGGGAGTCATCTCATCCCTCAGCGAGGCCGAGCGCGCAGCTCCRCTGCAGACACAGCCCCTCTGCACAGGCTGCTCTACAGACTGCTCACACTGAAAACTAGAACTATTCCTTCTAGTGGAAGCAAAGCCCTGTTCGCAGACTGTACCACAAGTGAGCTCTGGTGCATATCAAGGTGCAAAGCAAGAGCGAGACAATTTGTCCCCAGCAGCACAGACTCACTTCCGAGCAGTTCAGCGATCCCAAACAYGCTCCCACGCGGTAAGAAAACAGAATCCAAACTGCACTTCCACATCCAACAGCAACAGCTTCATGCAGACACAAACAAGTGCTCTTCCAACAGTGAAATTTCAGCGTTATTGAGCTAAAATGAAACAGTTGGGGAAGAAGAAATGCCAAATTTTTGGTTTTTTTTTTTTAATATAAAATATTTTGATTCAATGCTTTCAAACATAGCTTTTTTTACTCTGGACCTGCATAATTTTTCATTCTGAGTTTTCCTACTTCTGCTTCTACCACCTCTGCTGCTACTGAATTTTCAGTAGCTATAGGCAAAGTTAAGCAGGACTTCAGCTATCTAGTCAGGGGACTAGCAGTAGCAGGGGATCAGCTGCAGCATCAGGAGCTCCAAGTTCTACACCACTATGGCCAGAGTGGTAACATGTCTTACATCAGGGCTGATGTCTGGTCCACACATATAAAGAATAAACAAAAGATATATATGATGTATATCAAAAATATATTTTCAAAATATAGAGCAAATAATGGGAAGCTTTGTTATGTTTTGTTTTTTAAAATCTACAACACTGCTACGTGAGTTCATTGGAAAATGACAGTGTCATGGGAAGGTTGGCAAACAGGAAGAGGCATCTTCTCCAGAAGGGAGTGTTTGTTGGGAATGCAGATGGCTCCCCATGTGCTGGGTATGATCTAGGTTCTGTTAAGGAGAGGTAAGGGCACAAGCAAGCTTGGACTGAAGGTGTGGAGAACACCAATGTCTGACTTAAACCAAGGCCAAGTGATGTCATCCCTGACACAAAACATCCAATTGAGCATCACAAAGACCTTCTGAGTCCATAATTCCCCAATACGGCTATAAAAAGACTCCCAAAATTCTAATCCTCTTACACAAAAAAAGGCAAAGACTGGACACGAACTGCAAGCCTAATGAAAACCAGCAATTCATTCTGCCTCTATCAGGCCTCCTTTGCATAAAATCTCTCTGTGAACTGGCAGATCTCCTTTTTTTGGCATGAACTGCTAGTATGTGGCGCTCAATCTGCTGCTTGCATACTGGTAAGTAGCAAAGCTAAATCTTTCCATTAGTGGAATTTTATTTCCCACAAACTTAATCCAAAAACTTGTACTATGAGGAGGTGCTAATTTGCTATCATGTGGGAACACACATCTCCATGCAAGAAAGGATCGTGCATTCCTGTATCGCCTGGGTCTCTCCTATAAGCACAAATATTTATGATTTTGAGAGGACAAAAGAGCTTTTTTGAGGGCTTAAAGTACACTGCAGATGACAATCTCTTAACATGCTTTTTAAATAAAACCACGTTCAACTCTGTCCATAGCAGAAAAGAGATAGATTAGTAGGGACGTCATTGCTAGTGGGTAGTAGTTTCGGACACTGTGAAATGTATTGCATCAGGGAACTTCCTCCCTCTACGTTGAYAAAATTTTAGTTTTAAATTTGTTTCAACTTGTATAAATTCTAAGTTTAAATGCAGTTTTCKGAATAAGCAACTCAGCCAAATCTATGCACTGAAGTACATTTGTTAAGCCAAGTCTCAATTTTTAATTAGCAGATTATTTTGAGGCATGAGGACAGACTATGCACCTCCAACAAAGAATGGATAAATGATGAATCCAAAAATACTTGAGACAGAATTTGAATGATTGATGGCATATCTAATTCATTCGAAAAACAGCTGTGAATTATATCCACACCCACAAGTAATAAACTAAAAAAAAGTCTGGTGAAAATGTCACACTAATCTACCCATACAGAAAATAGTCTACTCGCCCACTGCTTACTAAGATGATTAGTAAGGAAATCACAAGTTAAATTTTATTCATCTGCTTAAGAAAAATAGGAAAGAGTTTGCAGGGTTGCTTTAACTCCCAAGATATTATTGTCACTTGACATTTACGTGCAATGTGTAATTCCATTCCCACTTGCAGTCTGGGGAAAGCCTGTTAACATACTTCCTTAATGTGTGAACACTTCTTTGAATTGCGTTCTTTTCATCTGCCACCTTCTCCTTAAGCCAGCTGGCTCCCTTTGTTAAGTCTTTTTTAATACGAAAGTTCATTATATGTAATTTATGGAGGAGTTTGAGGTTGTCACTTCTATCGAGTGCTACAGCATATGCATATTTCAAAGCACTCTATAGCATTTGTTGATAATGTCAGAAGAAGCAAAGAGGTTCACACATTTATCTATTCTGAATAACTCCAGAGTGAGATAAATCAGAAGGACCACAGAACCCTTCTCATTTGCAGCCCCATGGACCAGTCCTCCTGCAATTTAGACTGCTCTTGCCAGGCTACTTTTTCTATTTGCAAAAGCTTAACACTTCTGTGAACACTTCAGAAGTTGCTTATATGGGAAACATCATTAGAAAGGCATTCAACTATCTTTGGTCATCTAGAACACCATCAGCCTAGTGCATTTTCTACACCAAACCTGCTCAAAAAAAACCCCATCCCATTCTCTTATATAATAGTAGCTCTAACAGCATCATGATTTTCTATTTTCTGATTGGTTTTATTGGCATAAAAGTCCACGAACACACAAATTAAAAAGAAACRGATCAGAAAGCTAGCAGATGACGAGTAATAAGCACAGTGGAGTAGGCTGTGTGGGCACTGAGCTCATGGAAACGCTGCCTATAGCCGCAGCTGGGCAGCAGTGCGAGTGAGGACAGGTCACCCGGCCATCCCCACGTGCCCAGCGCAGAGCACGGTGCCCTGTGATGCTAACGGCAGAGGCCAGGCCCTTACCCAGGGACTACAAGAGCCATAAGACTGGAAGGAGGTTTTTTTAAAGGGTTATTCATGTATGGAAGACTTTGCAGATACAGCCCTACCTTTCTACGGCAGCAGTGCGTAACTTGGGCAAATCTGCTACACTAACAAGCATAAGGCCAAATCCTTCCACAAATTGCATTTTTTTTCCAAAAAGTTTTTGTATTTTTAAGAGCCCCGTATTTTTTTCAAAGCCTGAAAATTGTGGTTTACAACAAGACTGACTAAAGCAGCTCAACCTGCTTAATTTAAGGGAGAGATGTTGAAAAGTGACTTGCCCATGATCCACCATGACCATCCTAAAGATTTCTGAAAAACTGGGCAGACAAAAAACAGTAAGATCCAATAGCTGAAAACTGAAAGAAGGCTAATGAAGAGATATGTAAGGGGAGGACCTATGCCAAGAAAAGTTGAACAATTTTTTCAGTCAGGATGTATTCTGTATCACTGTAGYTGACTTTCTGTTAGACCATGCTGGTTATCTTTTCAAAAGCAGTTTCAGTAGTTCATTTCTTTTGCACAAAAAATGGTTGAGGTTGGAAGGGACCTCTAGGGATCATCCAGTCCAACCCCCTGCTCTAGCAGGGACACCCAGAGTAYGGGACACAGGGCGGCATCCAGGCAGGTTTGGAAGATCTCCAGAAAAGCAGACTTCACAGGAGCCTCTCTGGGCAGCCTGTTCCAGGGCTCTGTCACCCTCACAGGAAAGTTCTTCCTCAAATTCAGGTGGACATTCCAGGGCTTCAGTTTGTGACTGATGCCTGTTCTCCTGTCTTGTCACTGGCCATCCCTGAAAATATTCCAGCCCCATCCTCTTGACACCSTCCCTATTTGTATACACCGGTAAGATTCCCTCTCCATCTTTTCATAATCATTTCTGAATCAGTGCAGGATTTTTCTCTGTTGGCACAGAATTATTTATACCCATTAATAAAAAGATACAGACTACACTCCTTGTAGACACGTCTGAAGGGTCTACTCAATAAATTCATCTAATTGCAATTTTCACTTAGTGTCCACAGCATATTTCAGTTGTTTCAACCACTTTTAATGCATATCGTGGTCTTCTGAGACCCAACAGTTCTTATTTAATTCAAAAAAGCCAACGATGACATTTTTGTTAAGCRACTGTTTTCTCTTCTGCTGCCTTTCCTTTCACATGCACACAAGCTTTTTCCTTGGATGCCTCTCTCACCTTTTCCAACCACATGCCTCCGTACAGGCTGCCGAAATTACATCTAGACTCTTACAGTGTAATTTCCACAAGTACTGAAAACAAAAGCAGTAGCAAAACTGAATACAGGAGTTTTAGATATTCAAATGTTAATGCTCCAAACACTCCTGACACCTCCTTTTACAGAAGGGAAACTGACGCCTAGTGAACTTTAATGTCTTGCCCAAGGCCACGCAGCAGCAGAGCCAGATTGAGAGCACCCAACTTCCTAGCTTAAAGGCTTCAGCAAAGCCAGACTTAGAGCACCTAGGTTGTTTTGCCTTGGTCATAGAACGCCCTCCTAAATTCCTAAGAGAAAATGAGGTACAGAAAAGGGAGGAGGAAAGAAAAAAAGTTATCAAAATAATCATAAAAAGATAATCTACACCCACAGTTCACAGGACGAACCTATGCCTGTCACCAAAGGCTTAAATTGTTCATAGGTCTCGGTGTCTGCAATCGYAAGGAAAACGCAAGCCTTGCATGAAACTTGGACTTAGGAAGCAAACGTTGCTATTTAAGCTCTTGGTGAATCAGTGCACACTATAATCTTCATTCTTCACAAGAGAGTCAGCCTGCTATAAAATATTGGTGTAAATGGAAACCTATCATAAAACTCAGATTTCAGTCAGAATGTATTTTTAGGTTTTCTGTTTTTAAATTATTTTTATCTGAAACCATTAAAAACACAGAACTAATTCTAGATGCAGTGGTATAAAAAAAATAATTGCGAGCACCAAAACAGAGGAAAGAGATACCAGAGCAGTCACAAGTTCCTGAATTATTAAAWGGGTGTTATTAATACAGCTGCAGGATGATAAGGTCTCAGAATGATTGTGTCTGTGTACAGGCTTATTTTCTGCTTTGCCCAAACGTCTAGAACATGTCAGCAAGGCTTGCTTCTACACCAGATAAATCTTTCCATAGTGGAAAGAATTAACAAAAGAAACAGAATTGCTTTATTTTCTTAATCTGGCTGAATGCTGACAAACCCAGATTTTCTATTTTGTGGGTTCAACCTCTCTCCCTCGATTTTTAAGCACCCAATTAGGTYATTGAAAGCTAAATACTGATCCACTCAACTCATGAAAATGAGAGCTTTCAGAGTGGATTTTTCAAAGCCTAAACTATTTTCAACATATACTGGATGCCTGTATTTTTAAATAGGAGCTAGCTGTATTTTCTTATTGCCRTGTTTCTGTGACAGAAATATGACAATATAAAAGGACAGATTAATATACTGCCGAGTATATTTTCATACAGTAAATTGTTCAGATAAAATATTCCTTTCTGGCTTTTGTTCAAAGGGCTGATTTATCTGTGTGCTGACGAGCCCCTACGAGACCTCTGCAGTGCTTCACAGCATCTGGGAACGGAGCAGACCTTCAGGACCATCTATTCTGATCTCATGCAGAGCAGAGGCCAAAGMACCTCACCCACCAACTTCCAGCCTATAACTTACGGTTGTCTGCTCACTCATTCTCTTAGGGTTAACATCACTGGTGTACAGAGGGTCTGCAGAAAGGTCCCTATAGAATTTAAATCCCCCTTATGAGCTATTTTGAAGACCGTTGAGAATTAATGAGGTCTAGGACACAGTAATTTATARTGACTATGGGTACATGAGGTAACCACGAGGTGACTGAAACCTTCCCTAACTCATAATGACCATTAARGGAAGACAGGAAACTCCTTAGGAAGCTCATGAAAAAGAGCATGTGTGTGTATATGTGTGCACACACACACACAGAGTTTATAGTACGAGTTTCTGTGTGTGCATATATGTATATATTTGAAAACAGGCACCATGTGAAGATTACCCCATGTAAGTTCAGGAATCAAGTGTGCAGTTTCYACCTGAGCACCCAGAAGAGCTCTGGCAAAACCCGAGGTAGTTCAGAGAAGATCCCTCTGCTCCGGTGCAAACTACCAGGGCAGGGGAGCCCCGGGACAGGCACTGCAGCCAATGCAGCAGCTGGTGCTGAATCAGGAGCGGATTTCCCTCCCAACGACGCGCTCTCCTTCAAGCACCACATACCAGCCCTGTGCCAGAACAACTGGATGAAATGCAATGACCTGCAGCATGCAGGAAGTCAAACCAGTAGATCACGTTCGTCTCGATCAGCTTTAATAAAGTCCGGAGCACCAAACACCTCCGACTGCGACGGGAGCCGCAGCAGGTGAACGAGCAGGGGCAGGGGCCGTAGCAAAGGCTTTGCTGCCATCTATTGGGTTTCCTCTTTCCTCCCAGAAGAGCACAAGTTGGGGATCTTGATGGTCTTGAAGGTCTTTTCCGACCACAGTGATTCTGTATCTTCCCTCGGATGTGTCCTTCTCGCTGAGCACTCAGAACAAACACACTGCTCATTACAGCTGCTTTGCCCTAACTGCACTGTGTTCTTTTTACAGCTGAAATTCCAGCTAGGAAAGAACCAGCCCACATATTTATTCCTCTCCACTTTGCAAGATTACAGACTGTGGTCACGATGGTTTGGGGACAGAAACAAAAGAGCTCAAATCTTTCATTACGAGTCATGTTTTTCCAGATTTTGAAGCGAAGTGTATTTCTAAACTCTCCTTTTTCAGACATCTTGCTTGACATCTTCAGAACTAAACAGTATATTCTAGCAATGGACTCATCAAGGCTGGATTTAAAGACTGTAAATTCCACTGAAATTCTTTAAGCACAAAATTCGGACAAAAATGAATCCAAATTCCTTTTCTCAAGATTTGGATATTCATTGTAGAGTATTAAAAGAAGTTTAACCAAACCTTTAGAAAAGCATTTTATAGAAGTTTAACCAAACCTTTGTTTCAAAAGAATAAAATTACTTGGAAAAAAAATTCTTAGGTGTGACGCCATAAACATACCTATTTTAAAAAAAATACATCTACCTTCCTCACTGTGCCTGGTTAGATATCTATACAACAACACAATAAGCTAATGCAATAGAGGTTACAGGGGAAATAGGTAACAATAAAAAAGAAAATCTGTCTTGAAAGAATGAATCTTATTGAATTTTTGAAGGAAAGAAAAAATTAAGTGTTCTTCAGAAGGAGAATGTGAAACTTTTATCTCAAATACTCCCCTCAAAACAAGATCCTTCTGAGAGAAGGATCCTACACGGATTGTGGTGGATGGCTACACGGAGTTTTGTTGCCTACACGGAGTTGGTGGATGGCTGTTAGTACCACAGACACTGGTGTAGCAAGACAACCACTAATGCTGGGGGTCAGGAAGCAGCTCCTTCTGTGGCCAGCTTCCCGCTGAGGGAATTCCCTCCACAACCTAGGAAGTGTGGGGTGAGGGCACAGGAATTCCCTCAGTGGCTTAGGATGTGTGGGATGAGGGCACAGGAATTCCCTCAGCGGCCTGGGAAGTGTGGGGTGAGGGCACAGGAATTCCTTCCACAGCCTGGGAAGCGCGGGGTGAGGGCACAGGAATTCCCTCAGCGGCCTGGGAAGCATGGGGTGAGGGCAGGCACCATGGGGATTCAAGGACAGCGCCCATGGAAAAGCCAAGGCTCCCCATTCCCTGGGCAGGGCCCTGCACCACAGGCCACAGCGAGGCCCACCAAGAGGGCACTAACCCCATAGAGGACACAGTCCAGAACCACGATCCGTTTGCAAAGAAACGTGTGACGTGCAAGGAAAAAGAAATCTTAAAACACCTCGGCTGCCTTAGACAACAGCAGGATAACAAGTCACAGCCTAGTCCCAGCTCATGTCCTCCCTCAGCAGACCTGTGTGTACTCTTATGAAGACAACTCCATTACACTCCTACTGTTGCTAGAGAGCACAGGGATCTCTAACGTTATGGAAACTCMTTGAACATGAGTGTTTTAGGAGCATCGGTGTCAGCAGGGTCACTGCTACACTCCAGAAGAGTCATTTCATGGGTCATCTCATACGCAAGAACTTACCTTTAAGCATGTGCTACGATACAGTGCTACAGACACTGTATTTGAATTTTGAATGGAGTAGAGAAACTAGGAAAAAAAGAGAAAACCAAACAAATGAACCGAGCCTATTTATACTCAAACACAGCTACAGATCCCACGCCTGTGTTGGGGTTTGCATCACTCCAAGCAGCAGGAATGCAGCGATGAACAAACTTCTGGCCTGCAACTCCAGGACTGTTGCAATGCGAGGCACCAGATGCAAATATAGTGGATATTCGATACAACCTTATGAATCAACCCTCTATTAAAAGGCTGCTAAATTTCATCAGGCTGGGCTGGCCAATGTGCCTATATTCCCAACACTCCTTCCTATATCAACACGAGTTAGTAGTGTTTAGAGTGATGCCTGTTTAACATTTTAAGAGAGCAATGAGTTAAATCTAAAGGTTGTAGAAAAAAATAATAAAGCTGCAAGAATTTGGGAAAGTATGGGTTCAGGAAGGGAGAATGTAGGGAGGAAGGGGACAGGCTGTTTTCGTTGGTGGCCAGCAATAGGACGAGGGGTAATGGCCATAAGCTGGAGCACAGGAAGTTCCATCTCCAGATGAGGAAGAACTTCTTTCCTGTGAGGGTGACAGAGCCCTGGAACAGGCTGCCCAGGGAGGTTGTGGAGTCTCCTTCTCTGGAGGTCTTCAAAACTTGCCTGGATGCCGCCCTGTGCCACATGCTCTAGGTATCCCTGCTTGAGCGGGAAGGTTGGTCTAGATGATCTCTAGAGGTCCTTTCCAACCTTGAATATTCTGTGATTATGGGAAAGCATGGGAAAGCATGGGAAAGCATGGGAAAATAAGCACAAGGATTGGAGAGGAAGGAAAAACACTCACACACAAGGGCCAGTGCTGCTAATAGGAAGATTATTGCTATATAATACAGAGGGCAAACAGCTATGGGTAGCAGTTGACTATGAAAATTTAGGGCAAATTTCTGGAAAAAGGAAAGCAGCTCCATTCTTTCCCAGAAAAAGATTAGAGTTCAGCTGGAATAATTGCTTCCCATCCAGCTATTCCATCCTACAATGCGAGGCCTCTGCATTTTACAGTAGGAATTTGCTGTGTGGTTGGAATACGGTGTCAGACATCGAGGAAGTCTGTCGTTCTTGGCATGAAATCCTGTCCATCTGATCAGATAACAACCCTATCTCATCATGCCTTAAATGCATTTTAGAAGCTTTATGTAAGAATTTCTTAATATCTTATCTCCAGTGTGCATCCTCTCCAGCTCTTCCAATTATTTAGCATTTGCACCAGACCTTTTCCCAGTTATAATACAGCTGTGGCTCCAGTGGGGAGACCAGAAACTCCCYTGAAAGGGCCAAGTGCTGGGCTGGAAGCAGTGAGATGACCACAAGTGAGTCTTCTTTCTGCTGATGTCTACACTTGTTCGTACTACACAATGTCAAGTCCTTGATACAGTTCTCCTRCTTCTACTGTAGGAGTTGGATAAAACTGATAAAAAATGATAAAATTAGGGAATTCACATCCAATTCCTTAGGGCAGAGCAGGAAATGGGTCACTGCTACGGCAGACTACTAAAGCTCAAMGAACAGATTGAGACTAAATTTATTACGACACAAGTTACAGTAGAATTTAGCCTCGCCTAATAGTTAACAAAAGCAAAAGCTCAGTCTTATTGCTTATTCAAAGCCAAATTTTGAGACAGAAAAAAGAATTTACAGCCATTTGTGAGATATATATACTCTTAAAAAGTGAAAAGCTTGACATGAAAAAGATGATTTTAAGTGCATTTATAATTGATATCTAACTATGTCACCTTCAAATTCTTGTACCTCTTGGGTCTCTAATCCAGCAAAGGATAAGAGCACGTGGTTAAGCTTTAAAACACAGATCACTCCAAGAGTTGGAGGATCATGTAAGAATTTAACTTGATGCTTTCCACAGTGTTTGGTTGGACTGGGACATAGAACATGCATGTGAAGTTTGAGCACAGATGTGATGATATACCAAAACTAATTACATACGGTCTGTTTTCCTTCTTACAAGGTCTTAACAACTTCTTAGAGTGTATTTTTCAACTTTGTCTATCTACCAACACCACAAATATGTTTGGTGCAAAAGGCCGCAAATTCTCAGTGGACTGGCAATTCTTAATCATTCACAGACATAAACAAGCAAAGCTAACTGAAAAACAAAAGGGTTTCAGGATCAGGTTCACCCAAATTAACAGCAGGTAASAGGAATCCTGTACAGCACCATTGCCTCATTTTGTTGGAGATTATAATGTTCACAAACAGGCAATGCCTGACCTGAATACTTAGCACTAGTGAATTCTGTGCAAAAATCTTCACAGGATTAGAGCAAAGTTCAAGTGGACTTGTTATTCTTTACAGTTCCTTAATAAAAACACCTGTACTTTCCTATTACCTCTCACTAGGAATCCCAAAACCTCTCACAACATTTAATAACGGCTTAAATGGGCAGAAATCATTCTAAGTTTACTACTCCAGACTGCAAATACAAGTGAAGAAAACGATGTGCATAAGTAGAGATGAATATGAATCCACTTAGAAATATCAGGACTTCAACCTTTCCATTCACGTGAAATGGGGAAGCAAGGTCACAGAGAATTAAACTAGGTTCTGTCCTACATTTCAAAATAACAGGGAGATCAGATCTTTAAGCCTTCAAAGTCATTTGAACAGCAGTTTATGCCAGTGAAACCGATTCCTTCACTTTTTTTGATTTCTCTGTCCAGTATTTACTGCAGAGCTATCATGTTTAATTGATTAATCTAGCTCTTCCTCCCCCTTCATTTCTATTATACTTGTATATGCTCCTCCCAGTAGATATTTTATCTTTTCAGAACAGATAATCAAAAGGAAAAACAAGTTAATCAGATCTGAGCAGCTAATGCTCAGGAGGAGGAGAAACTCTGCATGTGAAATCACTTTTTAAACAAAAAGCCGAAGTTTGACTCAGTTCTGAAACTTTCAAGCACTGTCTGAGAATAAAGGTGTGAAAGATCTATTGTACTATTTATTCATGATAATCAGATGTCCCTGATGTCTAACTCAAAGAAGAGTCCTGTCCTCTCTAGTTAGTCTGTATTGCTTCACTCAGAGGAAAAATATTTCTTTCTATCTCTTTTGCATTATTACACAGTTGCAATATGTTTTTAAATAGCAGTCATTATTTACCCAAGAGACTGCTTTATTTCAAGGGTGGAAAAAGTCGTCATTATTTACCTCACAGGTAGCTGAGATGCTTAACCACTGTTTGCAAAGCACCTGAGATGGCCTGAAGAAGGGCAAGGATGAAGAACTAGCAAGAGAAGTCACTGAATACCCTGAGGGAACTTGTGCCCACCAGTCTGGCACCTCTTCCTCTCAGCACCCTCTGCTATCCCGAACCAACCAGCACTTTGCTCCCTTTTCCTTCCATGTAATACTGCCACCATCTGTTGAAATAGCCTAAATTCACACTCATTCCAGTTTTTGCAGCTTCCATGACGAGTGACCTCTTTGCACTGTGGGTGATTTAGCCAGGGAGGATCAGTGCTATTCACAGGCACATCAGCACCACACAAACCAGCCAGTCTCTTCCCAGCGTGGTCGGTAACTCCATGGAAACACTGCTTTTTTCCTGCCTTCACCTGCCCCCTAGTGAGCTCATATTTTCACTCCAGCTGAACAATCATGAATTTGCTTTATAGCTTATGCACATTCAAAGCTGCTGAAACTCCAACCTGTTCTTTTTTCACATCCTTTAGAAATGAATTGTACAGATACAGAAATTGTCACATATGAGTTGGAAGTGAGAGCTAACCAGTCAAGTCGGGCAGATCAGATGAACCTGACTCTAAAACACTACAAAAAATACAGTACATATTTACCAAAAGCAGGTCTTGTCACAGAAATCCTGTATCTTTCCTGATGATGCTAATATGGAACAAAACCACCTGAATTCCAAGTCAAATACATGACAACCTTTAAGCAGAGGGGAAAAAAAACTTAAAATGCAAGATAATAGGGGAAAAAAAAGGTCATAGAACTGTTCCACATACATCAACAAGGAAAAGAATAGAGGTGGTATCAAAGAGAACTGCTCTTAATACAGCATTACACCGTAATACCAGAGGAAACAGATATATGGCCTTTAACGAACAAATAACACTCTGGAATACCTTTTCCAGAGATACTATGTATGGATACTACATAAAAAAAATGTGGTGCTTCATCGTTCTACAGCCACAACTGCACAAGGAATATGCCCATGCTAAAACCAAATCAAGTCTATGAAATAACCTAGTCGTTAACACTGAGCATAAAAAATTCAGGTGATCTCAAAACTGGCTAGAGCACAAAATATCGCCCTTTTCATAGAACCACAGGGTGGTTGAGGTTGGAAGGGACCTCTAGAAATCATCGAGTCCAACCCCCTGCTCCAGCAGGGACACCCAGAGCACRGGGCACAGGGCGGCATCCAGGTGCATTTGGAAGATCTCCAGAGAAGGAGACTCCACAGCCTCCCTGGGCAGCCTGTGCCAGGGCTCTGGCACCCTCACAGAGAAGAAGTTCTTCCTCCCTCACATGGAGATGGAACTGCCTGTGTTACAACTTATACCCATTGCCCCTTGTCCTGTCACTGGCCACCACTGAGAAGGGTTTGGCCACTTCCTCCCCTCGGGTATTTGTACATATTGATCAGATCCCCTCTCAGCCTTCTCTTCTCCAGGCTGAACAGGCCCAACTCACTCAGTCTCTCCTCGTATGACAGATGTTCCACTCCCTTAACCATCTCTGTCGCTCCCCACTGGACCCTCTCTAGAAGCTTCACGTCCCTCTTGYCCAGGGGAGCCCAGAACTGCCCCTAATGCTCCAGGTGCGGCCCCACCAGAGCTGAGGAGAGGCACAGGATCCCCTCCATCCACCTGCTGGCAACATCCTCCTGATGCAGCCAGGATCCCACTGGCCTCCTTGGCCACGARGGCACTCATTTTGATTACCAAATGAAATGGTCACAGTAAACTGGAGGTTGTATTTAAAACTAGCATGACAGAAGTTATGTAACTGAGGAAGATAAAATTATCTAGGAGTACACAGCACACATCTTCATCTGCAAACAGCTTAGTGGAGTTTAAGTTTCCTTCCACCTTTCCGTATATGCCTGCAATAAGAGCTTGATTTGACTTTCGCTGAAGGATGAAATTACCGCAAACCCTTCGCTTTTGTTGCCTTCTGTGGATCATTGAGGTCTTGGGACCACCAGAATTTATCACAGGCAAATATCCATGCATCTCTTATGGCGAATTAGCAGAGATGGTAGCTTCAAATGCAGAGAGGGAAGAGAACTGGTTATACCAGTTTTACTGCAAAAGGAATTCCAAGGTAAATATTTAGGTGAGTTTTCCTCTACCGCTATAGACGAGGGGCCTCAAATTTTTTCTTACATTTACATACATATAAAGGGCAGAGGACACTGAATCTACAAACCAAAAATTGTTCATCTTGATTTAACATAAACTTTGGCTTAGTTGARTACAAGACAGTAATTATTTTGTTTTAGAGGACTCTCACTCTCCACTCATAATTAAAAATTTTGTTTAGGGTTTTGGAGCATGGAGTTTTCAATTTTCCTTATGAAAGCTTTATAGTAGATCCAAGGAGCTGTAGTGACAGCAGGCTAAATACTTGTCTTTGAAAGGCAATTTTGCAAGGCACCTGTTGYTGTAAAACAGCAACAAGTAAGATAAGACTGCCAGATGTGATCACAGATTATGGGTATTTCTCTTTGCAAGTGTCCAAATAGAAGCACCCTAAATCAGTCTAATTTTAGCAGGAAGAGACAATATTTAGAAAAACGGCATATCTTATACATGTCTCCAGTTCTGTATGCAAAATCAGTATTATTTTCATGTAACTTGCCCTAAACATTAAACACACACAAGAAGCATTATTAGAATGAAAAGCACTTTATTCACCCTTTCCAGAGGCTTTCTCCATCTCTTTCAGCACTGTTGAAATTTCTACAAGGCTGTAAGATAACCAACACTGAAATGCAATTAGTCTTTTGTATTATAAAGCTAGGAATTTATCATTTAGGACAATGAGGTGATTGGAATGGTAACAACCTAAACTGGCCAGAAGAGCAGCTGTTTCTATAAGGAAGACAGATAGTGACTGTTAGCTAAGTGAGAWCATGCAGGCCTACAAGTTACATGTGAGGCTCAAGAGGAAGTATAAGCAAGATAATGTACTCAAAGGAATTACTTACTGAAACTCTCCACAAGGTCAAGGGCAACACGAGTAGCAATGTCCATTCCAGTGTCAATGTAAGACTGGCAGTTTCTCAGTGATGAAAGAGAAGAATCCACACAGCTGAACGAGATGGTCGCCGCCCCCGGCATCTTGAAACCACTAGTCTGGAAACAACAGATATAACAGTTTGAAGGCAGTTAATACACAACCATGTGGAAGAGAAAACAGGACAGATAGCAAACTATAGAGCCATAACAAGGCCGCTCAGACATCTGAAAATGGGCACGAAATCCCAGCTCCCAAAATGTCACAGAAAGTTTAGTCAGTGGYACCAGTAGAAACACGGTTCACCAAAAGACTTCTACCCCCTTCCTATTCAACGCTAGGGAAAACTACACCACAAAAAGCAGCTTGCAATTTTCATCTTCTTATTCCTCTTGCTATGCCACAGTGAGATGGAAATACTTGAGGATAATGTTAGCTGGAAAGTTGCTGCTCTGTTTCAAACCCAAGAAAGCTGGTAGGCCCCAAAACTCATCTCTTTTCTAGGAATATTGGCAGTTAGGGTAGTAGGAAATACGGCTTCTCSCATCACATTCAGCTCCATCAAACTACCAACCTGCTCCAACAAAAAGCTGGCTGTCTGAAAATATCAAATAAAGGGTAGCTTTTCTAAGAACATACTTAGCAGCAAATCATCTAATACCATTTCTTAAGTAAAAGCCTACCTTACACATGGTCTCAATTTCAACCAAAGAAGCCACTGATGTAGTTTTTAGTAGCAATGTTCCACTGTCACAGAGCACTGAATCACATAAGATTCATTTCTGTGCTCTTCACCACCTTTTCCCTTTCCACTACAGACCACAGCTACAGCCCTGCTGGAATTAGCTCCTTTTCCTCTGTCACTAAGATGGCCTTCAAGTGTTGACATTGCTTATGTTGTCCCTATGACTTGAATCGTGCATCCTGTCCACACCAGTGGGTGGCCTCATCTCAAAATTTTCAACTTCTGCTCTTCTTTTTTTTTTTTTTTTTTTTTTKTTYTYTGCCATAATTGGCCTGGTCAACAGGTAAAGGAAACATGGATCCGGTGTGGTGAGTTTTATGATGCAAGTTGCAGGAAGGAAGAAAAATTCTGGTCAGCTTTAGGCAAACAATTCACTATAAAACCGCATGTTTCAAATAGATAAAAAAAAAAAAACATTAGTCCATGTAAACAATAACTGGTGTTATCAGGGACTAAACTGACATTATATTGGGGAGGGAGGAAAGGAAATCCAACTAGGGTACACCTGAACTTAGATGTAACTTGTACACAGAATAACAAGGGGATGCGAGACTCTGGATTACTGCCTTTCACAGGCTACAGTCCAACAGAAATTACCACAATATCTAAGTAGAAAGGACAAGGCTTTACACCCAAGGCTCTGTCTCCCACCTACTGCTTTCCCTCAGATTCCAGAACTATTACTTGCACTCATCCTAATCTCAACAGCATCGCCATCTTCCACATGGATGTCACATAGATTCTGAGGCTGGAACTCCTGCTGTCATCTTCCTTCTCTCTTACTGTTTCTTTTCTTTGCTATTTTTTATTTCTTTCTTTAAATAAAGAAAAAAAAAGTGGCCACTCAAGACTATCTGGAGTCCTCTGACYTGAGTTTACAACAGCCTTTTAATAACTCAGCTGTTCAAGCCCATGACAACTGGAACTTATGAGCAGCTTCCTGAGTTTGCAAGAGCCTTATAAAAAACTCAGCTCTTAAGTTCATGACAACTTGTGAGCAGCTTCCCCCTCTGTCCCCTTGTAAAGCTGCATTTCATCATACCGGAGGCTGTGATTCACGTTGACTTCTGCTGTCCCCTCCAAAAGGCAGCAGCTCCTACCTGCAGGGCCACTTAAAAATCCATCAAACTGACAGGAAGGAAAGACAAGGGAAAAGCTTCTTAAAGAACTCCATAAAAGTAACAGAGAAGGATGCTCTTAAAACTTTAGTTAATAACCAATGCTTTAAGCCATTACACTAATTTCTTTGCCTATTTTTTAAAGCATATTCCTTCWTGCTGGGAGTGTTTGTACTGAACCTCTGCAATCCAAACTTTTTACACTCTTCATCACATCAAAAACACATTAGCAGTTTTATCTTTAGTGTATCAACACTAACAGGGAGAACCTAATTCACTTCTTGAACTGGGTAAATCTCATTCACTGAGCAAGTCTGCTGCTCTTCTGGAAATTTCACACTTACACAATGAAAGAAAGGAACCTGAAGAAACAGTAACAGCGAAAAGTTAAAAAAGTTCCTTCATTCTTCTGAAAACTGTGGGGAGACCCCCATAGTTGTACAGGAATTGAGGTTGTTGTCCACAACACTAAATCATTCTCTCCCATCGGTAGTAACATTGCATTTTGTGTTTTGGCAAGTAATTTAGGCACCCATGGAGAGATGCTCTTCATAAAATTTTGAATCTGTATAAAGAGTTTGATGCCCCCATGCACAGAGGGCATCTCTTAAGCTTTTACRTTAACTCTTCAAGCTCAACTTCCAGCGCAGAGCTGTCCGTGTTGCTCCAGAGGAGAGAACTGGTTCCTCTGCAGAGCGGGGCTTGGATCCGTGTCTTTATGGGACTTCATATTGCCAGGAAGGCCTTAACTGGGAGATGAAYCAAGCGCTTGGATTTGCGACCCCCCTACCCCTCATCCTCAGGGAGACACAAGCAGCAAACGCACCATTTCAGCGGGAGACCCAAGTGGGCCTAGCTAAGGGTTTTTTTATTATTATTATTTCTCTCTCTTTCAACAATATTCAGGAAAAACGGCAACGCAGAAGCCCCGAAAGGTGCAGGTTTCAGTTCTGCCGCCTCGGCGCGCACCGCCGGCCCCCGCCCGCAGCGCCGCTCGGCGGCCCCGTCCCTGCTCCCCGCCGGCCCTGTCCCTGTCCCTGTCCCCTCGAGGCGGCCCCTCCGCTCACCTCGTCCCCGCCGCCTCAGGGGGCTCCTCTCCGGGCGCGCGGGGCCGGCGGAGGCGGCTAGGACTGRCGGCGGAATCGCCTCATCAGCCCGCGCCTCCGCGCGCCGTCATGTGATGGCGCCGCCTCCTTCCCGCTTCCCTCCTTCCTTCCCTGCCGCTGCCGCCGCCGCCAGCGGCCCCTCCGCAGCCGCGCCGCGCTCNCGCGGAGCCGCCGCCGCGAGCCCCGTAAGCGCCGCGGCCCGGGCCGGCCGCGCACGGTGGGGGACAGGGCTCGGCTCCCGCAGGGAGGGGGACCCCTTGGCTGAACCCAGCTCCTGACCTGCCCTAAATGCCCCAGAGCTTAAAAAGCGCTTTGTGTTCCGCTTTGTTCTTTCCACATCTTTCAGGGGGGAAAAGAAAGGCCCTTAAATTCAGCTGGGGCCGGGAAATGCAAGCACAGTGCGAAAGTGCTCTTTTCAGCAGTAAATAAAGGGAAGGAGCAGTGTTGTTTCCATTTTCCCAATATGTGAGATTTTCCCTTGTTCCAACACAGGTTTCCCTTGTTCCTTGTAGTGTTCTTAGTTGTTTTTTTTTTTTTTTTTTACATGACTGTAATGTTATAAACACATCTCCTAAGGTCTTAGTTTGTGCTTTCCTTGCTGATATCTGCTGTGTAGCCTGCATGGGTTCAATGTTTTGTYTCATTCTCTAATAGTTACCCCAAAATGTTGTGGCTTAACGAGTCAGGCTGTTATTCCATGCCTGGTCACGCAGGTGACCGAGCCAACACTGCGTGGTGAATATAAATTCAGTTTGTTGATCCATTTGAACAAAACGTGGAGCATTTAGATTTCAAAAAAATGTAAGATTTAGCTGTGCTTAAATCCCTACAGAATAAATGATCAAAAGTATAACAATGAAACACTCAGAATACGGATATTTCTGTTTTTACAGGTGCTGTTAATGGACCGGCCGCTCTTCTTACTAGACTTTCTTCTTCACACGACCTAAGGACTCGCCCCGAGAAGAGGCTGCAGGGCTGTTGCTGCTCGGTCCCGTTGGCTCCACAATGGTTGATTTTCTAGCTGAAAATAATCTGTGTGGCCAGGCCATTCTTAGGATCGTCTCCTGTGGAAATGCCATCATTGCAGAACTTTTAAGACTTTCCGAATTTATCCCCGGTGTTTTCAGGCTAAAGGACAAGGCTGATCAACAGAAGTATGGGGACATCATATTTGATTTCAGTTATTTTAAGGTAAATCCTWTTCATCTGTTGTGATGCTTCCCTTGTTGCACTGATAGAGCATACCGATGTTTCAGTTTATGCCCTGAGAAATGAGGGATCAGTGCTAATATTCATCAGAATTGACTAAAATACTCTGCTTGCTTAGTATTTACCAAAATTCACCAAACCAAGATGCTTTTTGGGTTATGTTTGTGCACTAACACCGCCCTTTGGCTGTTTTGTATTTATATACACTTACATACTTGGCCTTGTCTGATTTATTTTAGGAACACACCAGTGAAGATTATGTCCTTAGCTCCCTRGAAGTTCAGCCACTACCCACATTTTTAGAGCAGATAGTGAGGTGSTTTTAAATGCAGACATAGAAAACAGGCCCCGCTACAACTCTAATAACATCTGATGAGTCATCTGGCCTTGCGTTTCAATGAAGAGTGATTATATGCCACTCGAGTATTAGATTTGGGTATTATTGATTATTTTGATTTTCTAAAGAAACTAGATTTTCTAAAGAAACTGTAKATTTTTCACCTTAGGCTCGGATCCTGCGTGCTTGGTTGTTTTTCCTGAGCTCAGCACGCCTGTCTTCCTTTGGTTATCTGTAGCTTTTTCTTTGCAGCCGTAAACACTGATTTCTGCTTTCCTGTTTGACAGTAGAGTGGTTGTTCGTTCCCTGCACGTGTCCGTGTGTGCTGAATCAACCAATAAATCAGAGCAGTGTCTGTGAAAGCTTTCATTTTTCTCACAGAACTAAGATTCTTGCAGTACCCTTTTTTTCCCCCTTCTATCGCTTCGGCATGATTTGCAAGGAACTACACAGCCTATGTATTTTGATTCCTCCCTCTAGCTTGTGCAGCAAAGAAGGCATTACTGTTAGTGCAATGTGGATTAGTTTTGTTTTTGTGGATTTTTTTGTGGCATTTTGGATGTTCAATACTTGAGGCACGGAAAATTCTGAGCACAGGTGATTTCTCGGTTGTCTTTAGATGTAGATTTTTGTTACCAATCTATTTGTGTATTTTCAGTGATTTTTTTTTTTTTTTTTTATGGAGTACACATTAACAAAACCTTTTAAAGGATCACATGTCAGGGAAGTGATGTTTGAGTGTCGTATTTTCAGCTAACTTTTGGGGATAGGCCTGAAAGGTGGTGAGGAGATAGCAGCAAATGGTTAAAAGTTAGAACCACTGCTTTCAGAAAGTCTGGCTCTTCCTCTTTTTTTTTCTATATAGCTGTTAATGATATGGTTTCTGCATCAATTTGGGGGACTGGCACTGTGGTAGGTCTAGAATTTGTCAGATGTCTCAGGTTTAATTTTGGAAAGAGTTTCAAGGTATGAGAAGGTACAAAACTCTCTTTGGGAGGCCGCAATACTATGATTTCTGTTTGAGAATCAACCAGATCAAATGTGTAAAGGAATAAGTTCCAGAAAGAGGAGATAGTTGTTCCCTCTTCCAAAAAAAAAAAAGAAAAAAAGAAAAAGAAAAAAAGATACATGGTAAAATCCTGGCACCAGGATTTTACCTAAAGTGCTAACTATTCTTTTCATTGGTGACTGGAAGCAAAATCATTACACTTATCGTATCCAGAAATATATTATAATCATTATAGGTTGTGACAATGTAAAATTCATGATTATGGGATCCATGTTCAGCCATGATGTAGGTTAAAAACTTCAGGTGCCTCGTTTTAGTAATAATTATTAATTCTGTTGTTAGATACACACTAGTGGTTTTATATGTTCTGTGTCCTAATGAAGATTGCCTTGGACACAATCAAATATTGTCTCTAAATATGAATTTTCTTTCTTAGGGGCCTGAGATTTGTGAAGGCAAACTGGAAGCCAAACCTGAGTTACTGGATTTAGATGAAGAATTCCGTGAAAACAACATTGAAATTTTGACGAGATTTTATCTGGCTTTTCAGAGCGTTCATAAATACATTGTAGATTTAAACAGGTACAGTTTTTAGCCATGTACAGAGTTCCTTAAAGACTACAGTACTGTTTAATCTTAATGATTAGAAACTTTTCACTTGGAAACCCAATGCTTGCAGTAGAGTCTTAGATTCTAACGCCCTGTGAAACCTGACTTGCTGGACTGGACACTATTTTTTTTCTCTTGCTGTTGCATACCAACCTTATATATAAGCTGAAAACATTTAAGTTAATCAAGATGAAATATTTTTCTCATAGCTCTACTTTCAAACTTAAGATATATTAAGTTAATTATCATTAAGATAAATTTAAGGTATTTTTAGTAGGTGATGTTGAAGATGAATTCGAAATATGATAGTTTCACTAAATTTTAAAGACAAGAAAAACTTTTCCGTCCCAAATCTCTATTCTCTTCTGTGTCCTGCCGTGTTAAGGCTAAGAAAATGATATATTAGCTCTAAGTTACAGAGTATACTTCATTATCTTACAGCATTAGTAAAAAYAAAGGAGAATTTGCCAGCTGGTTGATTTCCAGGCTCTCGTTTCATATTGGAGCATCTGTTTTTTGTTGTGTCAAAAACATTGTGCTGCTTGCACTGGAGGAGTGTTGTGACATGTCTGTCTGAGTGAAAATTGGCCAGCTGAGTTATGAGAACACATGGTTTAAGAGGAAAATTGTTGATGACCAACTCTTTGATGTAATCCCTAGATATTTAGATGACCTCAATGAAGGCATTTACATTCAGCAAACATTAGAAACTGTCCTCCTTAATGAAGATGGAAAACAGCTTCTAGTAAGTACTCAGTGGTTTTGTAATTGTAGAAAATGAACCAACTAATTTAATTCTAGATATATTTTTGACATCTATTTTGTTTTTATCTAGTCTCAAGTTACCAGATTCATTGAAATGGCTTGCTATTAGGTGGTCAAAGCTCAAAAAACTATAACCTGCCATTTTCACACTATTTTCACTGTAGATTGCATGGTGTTAGTTTGTCAGATTTGATTTGATTTCTTTTTGATTTTTCCTTTTTGTTTTTTGTTTCTGTGTTTCTCCTTAACAGTGTGAAGCACTCTATCTATATGGAGTCATGTTGTTGGTCATTGACCAGAAGATTGAAGGAGAGGTCAGAGAAAGAATGTTGGTTTCCTACTACAGATACAGGTAATGTGGATTGGTATGCAGAAAGCTCAAAGCTGAAAGAATGTAACAATTGGTATGTTCAGTTAAATCAGTTTTTCAGTTAAGATAAATGGAGATACTGGCATTTTTTGGACTGATTGATGCATACAGATAGACCCTGATATTTCTGCATAGCTGTCTGAATGTCAGTAGAGATCCTTCAATTAGTTGTTTTTGCGGATCTGGCTGTAAAAGGGGAGGCCCTGAATTTCTCATGCTATCATAACAGCTTTGAAATCCATTGACAAATGAACTTTCACCTATGCTCCAAGTTTCAACTCTGAAACTAAAGTATTACATGTTCCCAGTTGTTGGTTCAAATCTCTGAAAAGTCCTGAGCATCTAGACAGAAAATGTATTGCAAATGAGACTTCTCAGAGTGCTCGATTAGCACTCGATAACGAGACTTCCATGGTAGGGAGAGTCTCTGAGAATTTCAGTGCAAACTTTTTCACTCATAATGCAACAAAAAAGGTGGCACTCTGTACCCATGCTGCTGGCTTTCCAGTGTGTACTGAGAAAAGATTACTTATCTCTGGGATACAGRGATAGAGCAGGAAGGGCAGTTTGGAAAAGGGGAGGTAGGAAAGAGCTAAATGTACCTCTTCTGAATGCAAAGTTTCTTTCTTGTCTCCAAGTAAAGTTTTCTTGTGTCTGCTTGCTTGTGCTTTGTATGCTTTCTTGGGATCCAGCATGGGCATTTAGCAGCATCCTTCTGTAGTAAGGTGAAAGTTAAAGTCCTGGAGTAAGCGTATAAAAAAACCTCCACAGCTTTAGTATCTCRTTACTTTCTTGGAACGAAAGGTGGGTTAGAAGGGAAAAGAAAGAATGAAGTAGTCTGATCACACAGCTTGGTATTTGTTCCTTTCAAAAAACAGTGCAGCCCGATCGTCTGCTGATTCCAATTTAGATGATATTTGCAAGTTGCTTCGGAGCACCGGCTACTCCAGCCAGCCTGGGGCTAAGAGGCCTCCCAACTACCCTGAGAGCTACTTCAGCAGGGTGCCCATAAGTGAGACATTCATCAGCATGGTCATTGGCCGCCTCCGGTCGGACGACATTTATAACCAGGTCAGTTACATGTCCTGTATTCACCTATATGTGAATATGATGTCTGATATTCACAGGTATGTGAACATAATTTAAGCCTGATATTCACATACCTGGTGAACATGTCGCATGTGTAAGCGTGCCCAGCTTACCTCTGTGGCAAATCAGGCAGCCTCCTAGTATCTAGGCACTCTTCTTTTTAATGTGTAATTAATATACAGTATTATGTATAGCATACATAATACTGTATGTGTGTCCTTTTTAATGTGCCCTGTAATATTTAAGGGTTTGTTAACATTATATTTTGCTTTGTTTCCTTTCCTCTTTCTAGGTTTCTGCATATCCTTTACCAGAACACCGCAGCACTGCACTGGCCACTCAGGCTGCCATGCTCTATGTCATACTCTATTTTGACCCTTCTATTCTTCACACTCAGCAAGCAAAAATGAGAGAGATAGTGGATAAATACTTTCCAGATAATTGGGTAAACGTTAATTCTGTTTTTAAACTGTACCCTGGATTTAATATTATTGGAATGATTTAGCTTGTTTTCTGCAAAGCTTGCTGGAATGTTATAAAAGTAGAATAGATTCTTCTCTGGGGGCATGATACTTTGTCTGGAGTGAAGCAGACTGAGTCAAAGCTTCTGGATCAGCATGGAAAACTATCCTTTGCCAATACCAATTATCCTCTTAAATGTTTAAATCAGCTGCACTCATACCATCAGAATACAATCTACTATAAAAAAGTAGGTTGGCATAATACAAATATAAACACAAATTTTTTCTTTTTGCTTTTTGCCTCCAATCTTAGGTTATTAGCATTTACATGGGAATTGCTGTAAATTTAGCAGAAGCATGGGAACCCTACAAAGCTGCCAAAACTGCCCTCAACTACACACTGGATCTTTCAAATGTGAAAGAGCAGGTATGTAAGCTGGAGTTTAATGTTTTCAGCCAGATTCAGACTATTTGGAGTATATTCTGTGTTGTCATTAATATAGAAGTCTCTTTTTCCTTGCATATGATTATTGTTTATATTATTTATATGAATACGTGTTAAAAAACCTGGTTTCAAAGTCTGGCCTCCCCAGGAAGGTTTGTCCTGCTTCTTCCTGGCTTGGTTGCGTAGCTGCTGAGAGTCACCACCATGTTTTGCAGTACTGGGCTGTGTTAGCTCACTGTGGGGTTTGCCCTTCCACAGCTTTAGAAGTTGAACATTCAGGGAGTGCAACCCTCAGCCAGATAGTTCAGGCCTTCTAGGCTGTCTGAACACTAATCCAGAAGAAGCATCCAGTTTCAAAGAATATCTGAATATCTGTTTGTTTTCTTTAAAGCACATTTTGACTCTGTGCCCTTTAAGTTCTTGGCAAGCCCCATGTTGTAGATGATGTTTTCCTTTTGAGAAAAGGGCTGTGTTAATGCTAATACTGCCTATCCCAGGCTAGCAGATACGCCGTAGTCACTGAGCGTGTGCACGCTCAAGTGCAGCAGTTCCTCAAAGAGGGCTGTCTAAGGGAAGAGCTGGTGCTGGACAACATTCCCAAGCTGCTGAACTGCCTGCGAGACTGCAACGTAGCCATCCGCTGGCTCATGCTTCACACTGCAGACACAGGTAGGACTTGGCACCAGGGTGTTGCAGTAGTAGCTCCTGCTGTCCAGGAGCTCAGTGGTAGGTGCTGAGAGAAGACCAGGCTGTGCTGCTGTTGAAGCCAGCAGGAGCTGATTTCATAACTTCTCGAGGCTTTCTTTTGCTAAGAGTCTCCCAGAATCCCAATCTGAACCATTATGCATGCCTGTTGTTAATATTCATATAAATGTTAGCAGCTTAGCTAAATTCTGTAACAGCAGGTAAATCTTGTCCTTCCTCTTGCAGCTTGTGACCCAAATAACAAACGTCTCCGCCAGATAAAGGATCAAATTCTGACAGATTCAAGGTACAATCCCAAGATCCTCTTCCAGCTGCTACTGGACACAGCTCAGTTTGAATTCATTTTAAAAGAGGTAAAGTGCCCCTGCTGCCTTCAGTGTTCTCATCTGAACTGCAGAGCAGGGCTGAAGAATTGAGTAGCAGGAGTACATGTACTGCTCACTCCACTAATGTAAAGAATGGGTTCTTTATTGGGAAATTCTGGGTTTTGTTGATTCTGAGTTATGAAACAAACTCCCATGTGACAGATCTGRTAAAAGGTGTAAGGGCAGGTTTGACTTCAAGTACAAGTACTCGTGCTGAGCTGAATTTCCTTTTGCATAAGCTAAGATGACTACACAAAGTATAAGTTAATGTTAGAGCATCTTCTAGGCTCTCTGAGCTGAAATGCCACTGGATATTTCTGTAACTGGCTAAAAATCAGTGCTATATATCTTGTACTGTATTATAAAATTCTGTTATTTATGTCAGGACATGTCCATCCCACTAGCTATATTTTTCAATGTTGTCAATTTTGTACTTAAAATTCTGGCAAAATCTCCCAAGTATTTAGTGCTCCATATAAGTTCAATCTGGTGAGTATTTTATTTCATTTATATTTTGTAGTATGTTGTCTTGCCAGTCTGAACCATAATTTTTTTTCCAAAAGATGTTCAAGCAGATGCTGTCAGAAAAACAAACAAAATGGGAAAACTATAAAAAAGAAGGGTCTGAAAGGATGACTGAGCTTGCTGATGTCTTCTCAGGAGTTAAGCCTCTTACCAGAGTGGAGAAAAATGGTAATAATAATTAAACCCCTTTGAAGTAAACCAATTCTATGCATTTTTTCTAAGCTGATAATGAAAAGAATAGATAAAATAATATTAATATGAACATAAATTATATAAATATTTACATTAAATAGATAAAATKATGAAAATGGCATAGATGTAATGCATGCTCTTTTGTTAGATTTTGTAAGCTAAGCACACATATTTAGGTACCTAATGTTTAATTGTCTACATTTTTTTTTATATATATTTTTTTAAATGTGTTTCTTATCTCATAATTTAGAAGTGCCAGGTAAGGCTATGAAATGCCAGTTCTCTTTTCCATGTTTGATGTAGAGTTCACAGGCAAACTTAACTAAAATATAAAAATTGAAACTGCTAAGGCAATTAAATTTGTGATCGATGAATTTACAATGTTATGTTTTAAAGGGTATTATTGTTATTTTTATAGGTTTCATGCTGCATGTTGCCTTTGGTAATTCAGAAGGGCTTTCTTGGTGGTGTGTGTTACTCTTGCTTAAGTGTATGCCACTTGCTGAAATGTAAAAACAAGCTGAAGACCCCTTAAATGATCTGATATATGTTTAGCAATTAGTATTTTTGGCTGTTATTAACCAACAATTTCCTCATGTTTTTGCTGCTTATTATGTATGCAAGGATTTGATTAAATCTWTCTTAAATAGAAAATCTTCAGGCTTGGTTCAGAGAAATCTCCAAGCAAATAATGTCCCTGAACTATGATGATTCCACTGCAGCAGGGAGGAAAACTGTGCAGCTAATACAGGCTCTGGAAGAGGTAAGGCAAAGAAATGTTGAGATAAATAGAACATACTGACTGCAAAGAGATAAATAGCAAAGATGTTCAAATCTAAACAAATTAGAAATTCAGACCAGTTTTGTAATGTTGTATATAAAGCCACCAAGACTTGCTTATAGATCTTTTCATTGTAAAAYTAAGAGTATAGCATGAAAAGACTGTCACTTGCAGTTTTAAATTATTAGGATTTCTTGGAAGCAATAAATTCAGTATTAAACATAATTATGCAACATTKTTCATCATTTTACTAGAAATTCTGAAATGAGAATTCATTTGAAACCAGAATTTATTTGTAATTTGGCAAGAAAAGTAAAAAATACTCATTTGTTTTGTTTTTTCCCGAATTTCCAAGGTATAAAAACTCAGTATGGTTTTCCTTCTGCAGTAATTTTGTGAATTTCTTATTTAATGCATCTCTAAAACAGGCCAGGATATTTCAGTGCCTTACTATATTAAAAAAAAATACATATGTCATCTTTCTGATTATCTTCTGCTCTTCTTCAAAGAGCAGACAAAACAGACAAAAAGGACCTTTTTTTTTTTTCCCCACTATTTATTCTGGTAAATCTAGGTCCAGGAATTTCACCAGCTGGAATCTAACCTGCAAGTTTGTCAGTTTTTGGCCGACACGCGCAAATTTCTTCATCAGATGATCCGAACTATCAACATTAAAGAAGAAGTCTTGATCACCATGCAGATAGTTGGTGATTTGTCTTATGCTTGGCAATTAATCGACAGGTATATATTACCAGGAGGTTTTTCCTCTGAGTTCAGGAAATAAAATGCATAAATATTATTAATGCTAGAAATTCTCCTGTTTGGAAATGGTCGTAAAGTCTTATTTTGTGAGCTGCTGAGTTTATTCAACTCTTAACAGTTTGAATAAGAATTAACAGCCATGTTTGGCATATKGTTAGTTACAGACTGTGTGATACTGTTAACATTTTACTGTCTGCCTGATCCTAATTTTAAGTTCTGTAAAATGTTGGAGATCCTGTAGATTCTCTAAAATGAACTAAAACTCCTGTGCAGGGTGGGATTTGCTAAGCTGCCACTTCATTAACGTGGGTGTTACTGTGCATGATATACTCTCCTTTCAGCCAGCTTCCCCTTTATCTTATGATTTTCCATGACCTGTATCTCTTCAGACCAAATTCTTCCTTAGTGTAGTTTCACTCATCTTCTATGCCATTTTTGRGTTATTTCTGGTGCTAATGACATTTTAGTATCTGAAAATCAGAGTTCTGGCAAAGACGCTGACTTCTGTCTTATTTCCTTCTCCAGCTTTACCTCTATAATGCAGGAAAGCATAAGAGTCAACCCATCTATGGTAACTAAACTCAGAGCCACCTTTCTGAAGGTAAGTATGAAAACAAAATTCAATGTACTTTAACACTGCAAGTCAACTATGGCTATTGTTAAATAGACTTCAAGTCTGTAAAGTTGTGTATGATTCAGATCTTCTCACTGATGTTTTTCTGTATCTTCATTTCTTTAGAGGTGTAACAAATTCATAAAATAGTTTTAAAGAAAATAAAATTGAGTTATGCATGTTACTTTATGCAACCAGTCGTATCATTGCTTTTAGTCGAGTTAGTCTCATCATCCAACTTCTATCCATTATAGTTACTTGCTGGAGATATGGATGCTTAGATGGGATTTTCCATGTCACAGATGGCTGTGGGAGTTCCAAGAATAATGCTGTATATGCACTTCATCTGTCATAACKTGGGAAGATGCGTTTTTTCTCTAGAAATATAATTGAAAATATCGTATGGGGGAACCTGAAAGCAGAAATTACAACAAAAGTCTTTCATGCTGCTCATAAATTCAGAGACTATGACCAAGAAAAATGTAGTGTTACAGGTTGAATTTGGGACGTTTTGACAAAAAAAGACTTTGTCTGTTTGTTTATCTACCCAGTCAGCAACCTGCTGTTGTAATATTTCCCTTTAGGAAAAACCCTCCCTTTAGGAGGAATTGCAGTTGGAGGTCTGAACAAGAGAGTTCAGGCATATAAGAGTTATTAGAATAACAGACCTGTGAATTTAAACTATTAACTTTATTTCCAGCTTGCTTCTGCTCTTGATTTGCCACTTCTCCGTATCAATCAAGCCAACAGCCCTGATCTTCTCAGCGTCTCACAGTACTATTCTGGCGAGTTAGTTTCCTATGTAAGAAAGGTAGGCATTTGAAGAGGCATACTTAGGTTGTTCTTTAATTGCTTATCCTCAATTTAAGGTTCTTTTTCACCTAAGAATGTACTGACTGTTTGTCTCATCTCTTTTCTGCCAAGGTCCTGCAGATCATTCCAGAAAGCATGTTTACCTCTCTCCTCAAAATTATAAAGCTTCAGACTCATGATATTATTGAAGTGCCCACTCGCCTTGATAAGGACAAGCTACGAGATTATGCTCAGCTTGGACCACGATATGAGGTGCAGTTGAAATAGGGAATTCTGAAAAAGTAAACCTTATAGATGGCCAACATCAGCCAAGTTTAAGTAGATACAGCTCCATAGAATTTGAACATCAACAACAAAACTGGGTTTGTTGACTTCAGTTAGAATTGACTGGTAGTGCAGGGGGGAAAGGGAATAAAAGTATAATAGAAAACATAAGTATATTTGTAAATGAGGGTAAATGTTTTCAATTAGTTTAAGTAGGAGTGGAAAAAAATGAAGTCTGGAAAGAAGCCGTCACATTGGGAATGCTTGTTCCAGTAGAAGAAGAAGGTCCCAGGCTAAATGAGTCAACAACTCTTGCAGACCGTCAAAAGTGAACATGGGCTGGAGAAGTGCTGATCTGATCAGCTCAAAAAGCTGCTATTGCTGTTTGGATTTCTGTGTTGCTGTCAATCTGGAAATATGAAAAAACATTGAAATTATTTGACCTTCTTTTTATTAGAAGTTGGTGAGCAAAAGTATGAGTAAGACGGATATATATTCAAAGAATATATGCTTTAGATCTCCAGGTAGTTATTACAGGTCAGCCTTTTTTCAGTGGTTTTTGCCAGAGATATTTATTGAGATTTATGTTATCGAGTTGTGGATTCTCATTAAGCTTTTTTTTGTTCTGTATTTTTGGGAGAAGAGAGGTACTCACACAAAGGCTTTTCACTTACATTTTCTGTAAAATTTTAAGTTTGAACTGCACTGTCTCTATCTTCTGAATATCATAAAGGCAAAAGATTGGCTAGTTTGGCTGTACTCTGAGCATACGGATGCTCACCTTATAATTTAAAACTAAGTGAATGTTGCTGTGTTAAATCCATGGAAACAGGCAAGCAGATCCATTGCTGGCAGCAAGTTTTGTTGTGAAGCAGCTGTGTAAAGCTGGGCCCCTGGGCTGCACAGGGACTAATTGCCATTTATATCTACTCATAAAACACAAAACAGAGTCTTTCCTCCCATAACCTGTGTATCTATATGTATATACATATGTACATGTATATACATGTATATATACATGTGTATATATATACACTGTATATATTATATATACACATGTGTATATATATATTACATGTACATATGTATATATCAAGTACTTCAAGTAGTACTTGAATTAGATGAGAAACTGAAGCTCTATCTGTGAATTACTTAATTCTAAAGTAGGAAGCTAGCTCTGTTAAAATATTTATTATGTTTTTAGGGTGATTATCTGTGTATTAAGGAATCACTTCAATCACTTGTATCCTCTGTTCCTATTACAGGTGGCCAAGCTAACCCACGCGATTTCAATCTTCACTGAAGGTATCCTCATGATGAAAACTACTTTAGTTGGTATCATCAAGGTAATGTTCCCTATTTTTCATTAGGGAAAAATCACTTGGTAGCAATTGGCACTCTAGGATGGGTATTTCCAACATTAGGCAGGACCTTGAGGGAAGATTAAAAAGACAATTAGAAATAAATTGGCCTCCAAATTTTCAAACTGGGATGCCAAACTTAGCATCCTTAAATAATATATTTTTTATTTGGATGCCAAGAACACACAGTTCTCATTTTACATAGGTTTATCAGTTTTCATTGACGCATTTTGGAAATTGGGAAAATGTTTGCAAGGTTTCCTGGACTGCTGTTTCTTCCGTAGGCAAAGGCTGCTTTCCCTACATTAAGATGCCTCTTTCAGAGTCTCAAAAGGAAGCTCAGGAAACACAGTGTTTGCTCACTTTTGAGCAAACAAACAAAACCAATGTGCACTAAGCAGTGTATGATTGTAGTACCTACTCAATAGACCATTCACAAACTTCGAAAATGGGAAGTACAATTCAAAYCTTTGCCATCTAACTTAAAAGAATAACTCTGTTGTGTATCAGAAGTATTTAAACACTTCTTTTGGCCAACTACTGGTACAGAAGTGCATGTCATGGCACTGCTTTACTGTTACATGTTGAATTTCTTCTTGGTACAAGTGAAATGTTTCTATATTTTTGATAGCTTTCTGACTTTCAGAAAAAATGTTTCTTAGGTGGATCCAAAACAGTTGCTAGAGGATGGAATAAGGAAGGAGCTAGTAAAACGAGTTGCTCTAGCTCTTCACAGGGGACTTATCTTTAATCCTAGAGCCAAGGTGAGTTGCACCTACTTTTTCTATTATTTTTTGAGTGTCTCAGTTTTGTTGCAATCTCTTTCATTATAATGTGTTAGAAAATAATTTTTACTTTTTTGTGCATGTTTCATTTTTGCAGATAAAATATATTTTTGAACTTCTTAGAGATTATTTGGAATGCCTTGTTTCATGGTAAAATGAGTTCATAAACTGTCAAGGGGCAATGGAATCCAAAAACCTATTTCTGTTCTATTCCCAATTGCCACGTGAATTCTGAATTCATGGTGCTATCTTTGTGATGACTGATGGCAAAAGATTATGTATCCAAGGCACATGAAAAACATAGAATGGAAAAGATAGATTAAAGTGTATGACTGTTGTTTTGTTGCTGTCCAGCTTCTTGAGTCTCTTCCCCAGATCAACCAGTAGTACTACAGAAGCCTAAAATAAAAATCAGGAGGAAAAAAAATCTTGAAATACGAAACAGAACCTTTGCAGTTCTGTCTGCAGCATTGTAAAATCTTGGAAAGACATTTAGAAGCCTCATGTATTTTCTTTGGATTCTGCCTATTCAGGGTTCAATTTTCATCCTTTCCTTTTCCTTTTTTTCCCTTTAGCCAAGCGAACTGATGCCCAAATTGAAAGAAATGGCAGCTACAATGGATGGATTCCACCGATCATTTGAATATATCCAGGATTATGTCAACATATATGGTTTAAAAATTTGGCAAGAAGAAGTTTCTCGCATTATTAACTACAATGTTGAACAGGAGTGCAATAACTTCCTCAGAACAAAGGTGCTAGTTACAACAGGAATGGTTGAATATGTTAATAAATGTCTCAATATTTGGCTGTTTGTGTTTGGTTGCAAAGTGACTGATAGAACATCATGCATCAACCAAATACATGTGATTTGAACTAAAATATGCTTGACTGCAAAAGAACATCCATCATGTTCTGGGGAAATCATGCCCCAGAAGGTGGTCCACCTTCTGGGGAATGATTTCAGCATCTCCTCTGTATTAGTTGCATACAAGCAAAGGAAAGTGCCACAGAGTATTTTAATATTTTGCATAAACAGGCAATATTATTTTCCTTCCTGAAGAAAACAGAGAATACTTACTGAATCATAGCAGTTCTCCTTTGTCTGTGGCCAGTTATCAAAATGCAGACTTATGAAGACTGCCATAGTAATCTGCTCTTTTTGGGCAGCATATTGCAGCTGACAAGTGAAGGAGAGAATACATCTCTAATTTAGCTAAAAAATGGCAGATATATTCTTGCAGAAAGGAGCAAATGGAATTCTCACCAGCAGTTTAGATTGCTGTCTTTAAATTCTGCTTGTCCTCTATCTTAAAATTAATTCTTTATATTTTATTCTATTTTTATAGTGTTTTGCTGCATACAATTCACTGCATTGTTCTATAGCACTTACTACTTTCAAAGAAAAGAAATTGAATTTCTAAGACAAATTAAAAATACATCTAATCATAACATTACAAATTACTGTTTTACTTTTCAGATTCAAGACTGGCAAAGCATATACCAGTCTACTCACATTCCTATACCAAAATTCACACCTGTGGATGAATCTGTGACATTTATTGGTCGTCTTTGTAGAGAAATCCTGAGGATCACAGATCCAAAGTAAGTACTATATGCCACAAGCTGTGTTATAGCTCCATGCATTGTATAGGTCAAATTCCACTGTATAATAAGCAAATATAGTGATTATAGACAAATAGTTTTTCCTTGGCTGTTATATAAAGGCTACCTTCTTTAAATAAAACTTACTTAAACAATCCTGTGCATTTTAAGTATTAGTTTGGAAATTTGCAATTTTAGTTTAGGAAGCAAAGCAATGCATAACACAGACAGAGTGAGAGATGAACCAGGGGAGAGGGATAGAAGCCTTGCAGAAAATGGAGTGTCTTTACAGAGTCTTTCTGTTGTCTTTCAGAGTAAATTAACTCATTTCTTTGATAATCACAGAAACAGTCTGCAGCCCATTCTAAAATAAATAAATCTGTTTATCTTTTCTTTAGATTTACATGTTACATTGACCAAATGAACACCTGGTATGATACCAAAACTCATCAGGAGGTCACCAGTAGTCGTCTCTTCTCAGAGATCCAAGATACTTTAGGTACCTTTGGTCTCAATGGTCTAGACAGGCTGCTCTGTTTCATGATTGTGAAGGAGCTGCAGGTAATCTCTGGGCTTCCTTTTCTTCACTTTTATTGCTTAGTAACTTGTTCCAGTGGAATTTAAGTTCTGTTAACTTTTGAACTGGCAGGTGGAGCTAAGTATTGTGTTGTGGTTGGTAGGCTTTTTAATAATAATCTTATAAAGCCAAGGCTTTAGAAAAAAATGAATTTGAGATCAGAAGTAAAATACCAGCTACAGATATAACTAAAGTTGTTAATCTGGTATAAATGGTGCTAACCACCATAAGTTACATATTAACATTAAATACAGTTCATAAAGAATGCCTTTCATGCAGAATGGCTGAGGTTGGAAGGGACCTCTAGGGATCATCTAGTCCAGCCCCCTGCTCCAGCAGGGACACCCAGAGCACGGGGCACAGGGCGGCATCCAGGCGGGTTTGGAAGATCCCCAGAGAAGGAGACTCCACAACTGCTCTGGGCAGCCTGTTCCAGGGCTCTGTCACCCTCACAGGAAAGAAGTTCCTCCTCCTCACATGGAGATGGAACTGCCTGTGTTTCAACTTCCACCCACTGCCCCTTGTCCTGTCACTGGCCACCACCGAGAACAGTTTGGCCCCCTCCTCTTGACCTTCTCCCTTCAGGTATTTGTACATGTTGATCAGATCCCCTCTCACTCTTCTCCAGGCTAAACAGGCCCAGCTCACTTAGTCTTTCCTCATAGCATAAGTGCTCCAGTCCCTTAATCATCTCAACTGTATGTTTTCTGGAAGTTGTTTACTGACCTCCTATCTAGATATGTCCAAAGACTTGATATTTTTCTTGTTTTGCTTGGGCAAGGRGATTGTCTGCAATGATACGTAACACCTCTACTTACAACAACTTCTTGATTTTCTTAAATATAAAGCAGTCTGAATACATCCTATTCCAGTTAGAAATATAAAAAGCAATAATGTTRGTATTGATTAAGATTACTTAAAGATTACTTAAGATTATTTACTGTTTTTTTCTTTAAATAATTGAAGAAACAGTTGGCTACAGGGGTTTAATGTATTGATGAGGAGGTGGATCTGCAGGTCTCATACTGCGGAAAAACAGAAAGTTTAACAGCTCTGCAACTATGGAAATATTCCTTCTCTTACAACAACAACAAAAAGCCATTGAACACATACATGCTTTGATTAATCTTGATGGCMTTATAGCCATGTGTGAGAATTTATTATTTCTTTCTTTTATTTAGAATTTCCTCAGCATGTTTCAGAAAAATATATTACGAGACAGGACAGTACAGGATACCTTAAAAGCCCTTATGAATGCTGTCAGTCCTCTCAAAGGAATTATAGGTAAGTGCCTTCTGTTTAAGATGCATCTGTCATCTTAGTGCACTTACATTTGTTTATTTCTCACTTTTTTTCTTTTTACTTTCCTTTTTTCTAAACTTCTTGTCCTTCTTTTTGCAGCAAATTCAAACAAAGTTTATTCTACAGCAATTGCAAAAACTCAGAAGGTGTGGACAGCCTATTTAGACTCCATAATGAAGGTATGTTGATATGACTCAGCGATGCACAGAGTCCCCTCCAGGATCTTTATCTGTGAATTTTACAGTTATCTGTTCTTTTGATGTGGAATTCTGTAACATTAAAAATCAAGCATGGCTGGATATGTGAGAGCTCCCAGACTTTCTTTGTGTAGATGGCCCTTAATCCAGATTAAAATGCACGAAGTGCTTAGCAGTAGGGCCAATAAGTTAAATCCTATAGCTTTCCTAAACTGAGGTAAAGCTTTATTGCTTGGGCTTTCTKTGTAGGCTGAACTAGTGCTCAGCATGTGCTGAATTTGCCTTGATCACACAYAAGTCAGTCTAARAAATCAAATGTTTGACCAACCTGTCCCATGAACAYGTCTGTTCATCCTCCCCAACCTTTSTAACCACCTAAATGTCAAATGGTTTTTCATAACTAACATTTTTCAAAATGCTGTGGAGGGCTGTGTATTATTGAAGAGGGCAAGATTAGAAAAGGAAGGGGGAAGTTGAGTGCACTAAACCTCTCTGGGATCTCCTGTCRTTGCTGCTTCCTGCCACTGCCCACCCTAAGGTCTGGAGGGAGGGAAGAGGACAGGAGGATTTTTACATACAGGTGAAAAACAGACAAGCAAAAAGCTGCATTTTCCAAAGAGTTCCTGTCCCCTTCCTTCTCCCTGTTCCTCCCCATCTCCCTCCCCAGCCTACAACATCACGATTTATGAATGTGTATATGTACCAATCATTTACCCAAATGTATAGGTAGTGAAAATCCATACAAATAGCAGTTTCATATCTACTGAAGCTTTAGTCCGTGCCAAGCTGCAGATGGTTCTTTTCCTTTTAAATATTTTAAAAGTGCTTTTAAACACTTCTTTACCTCTTGTAATTTTAGAAAATCGTAAGGCAGTTTTTGTTTGAGGGTTTTTTTTAATCCCTTAAAGGATTAAATTTTTAAGAGATAAAACTGCACAGGGACTGCACAGTCCCTTAAAGACCTGACTGTGAAAGCACAGCTTCTCTGACATAGGTTGTATCTTTTAAGTGACTCTTTCCTTTTGAGTTAGTGTTTCCAAATTATACTAGTATTTTTCTGAAGAATTTGAAATGAGAATCTTTGCCAGTTGTGTAATAATTGACTTTTTGGTACCTTGAACAAGAGTGGGCTTTATTGTTCCCTGTGCACCAAAACTTTCTAGATATAAACTATTTTGGTGATTTTTTTTTGAGTAAAATAACGAAGCGTTCCTATCTCAGTGGGAAAGGCTTGTTGTAGTTCAGTGACTGATCTTTGTAGGTGTCTAAAAATCTTTATTTCTGAAGTACTTAATGAGCTGCAACAAACTGTTTGCTCTGGGATTTTATACCTGTTACTACTTTAGTGTCCTTTTCACGATGCTTGGATTTGACTGTGAGTGAAACCTGGGCCTCTCCTTTGACTGCCCCTCTCCTTTGCTTGCACAGGTCACTCAGTTCTAATTGAATCCAAATCAAAGCACTCTAACTAAATGAGAGAGCAGAGCCAACCGCCAGATGACTTAGGAGTTGACAGTTGTTGTCCTGGAGTTGACAGGAGTTGTCCAGTTGACAACCTAAGTTGCCAACTTACGTTAGGCAGCCCTACAACTGCTCTAAGAGGCAGTGAGGATTTAAGATAATCTATATTACTGTACATGGTAGTTATTTATAATAGTTTTCCTGAGTTTGACTTTCCTGTTCTCCTGTTGTCTCCAGTGCAACACCCTTGTTTTGCTGGTTTGTTTCACCAGGTTGGTCAGATGCAGCTGTTGAGACGGCAGATTACCAATGAATTGAACTATTCCTGCAGGTTTGACTCCAAACACTTGGCTGCTGCTTTGGAAAATCTCAATAAGTAAGAAGCAAAAAGAGCAACCTCTCATCAATGCCATGTTAACTGTTGTTATCAGCTAAGCAGTCTTTAAAATCTAAATTAGGGCAAAATGTGGAGTCTGACATTATTCTTACTAGAATCTGAGCCCAGTAAAACCTGGGGTTAAATAAGTTGACTAGCTAGTAATTTGAATGAACATGTTAGGGGGCAGTGCAGCTTTCTAGTTGCATTCGGTTATTCCTGGAATTGAGAGCATGCCTGGGTCAGAGATAAGAACAGTGACCCTGTTTGGTGCTCATTTTGAAACGAGTAAGGTCTGGTCTTTATAAAAGAAAAAATCCAGAAGTTGGTTTCCTCTTGATTGTAAAAAGCTACAGATTGTGTGTGTGTGAAACTCTTACATTAGTATGACGTGCAGCATTGTGTCAGGTTCATTTGTGGACAGGGTAAATGAGCACTTARTTTGTATTCCTTTAGAGCAATACTAGCTGACATTGAAGCACATTATCAGAATCCATCACTGCCTTACCCTAAAGAAGACAACACTCTTCTGTATGAGATCACGGCTTATTTGGAAGCAGCTGGCATTCACAATCCACTGAATAAGGTTAGGCTTAACCTTATTGCTTGATCTGTTGGCTTTTTTACAGATTACTAAGTGAGGGGATGGGGGGAAGTTAATATGTGGAAAAACTGTATTCCTCTTCTTTATCTTCCTCAGATCTACATAACAACAAAACGGCTCCCGTATTTTCCCACTGTCAACTTCCTGTTTCTGATTTCCCAGTTTCCCAAGCTTCAGTACAACAAAAACTTAGGTATGGTATAAGTTGTTGTTGCTTATTGTTCTCTCATTGTAAACCTTATGAAAACCTATTTAAAACCAACTATCTAGAAGATTCTCAGTTTCTGACTCCTCCAGTGGAATAGGAAACAGAATCTCAACTTTTGACTTTATAATTTCATCTTAGCTCATCTCATTGGATAGCTTGGTGATATTTACAGTGGCAGAAATGCAGCTGCTACGTTTTTCTCCAGGATAAAGGATATATTCTTTGTGATCAACATGTGTAGGTTTTGTTTTCTGTCTGTGCAGGCGTGGTGTGCAAACGGCCAGCTGATCAGATTGACTGGCTTCCTTTGGTCCTTGGTCTCCTCACCCTCTTGAAGCAGTTTCACTCCAGATACACAGAGCAGTTTCTGGCTCTGATCGGCCAGTTCATTCGCTCAGCRATGGAGCAGTGCACAAGGTACCCGTGTTCCTTTCCCTCTGGGCAGGGTTTCAGGATAACCATCACTGCCTTCTTGAACATGTTGTTCTAGTAAAGTATGTTTGACATAATGACTAAGATAAAAATATTTTTCTTCTTGTAATGGGATCACATGGTACCTAACTGAAGTATAACTGGAATTCAGGCATTTTCATACAGTTTTATCCATTTTATTTTATTTAGTCAAAAGATACCAGAGATGCCTGCTGATGTGGTGGCTGCCCTCATGTTCCTGGAAGACTATATTCGCTATACAAAGTTACCAAGAAAGGTAAGAAATAATTCCATGTTTCTGTGTGTAGCCCACAGTGCTAGTCCCACTGAACTTGCTTATCCATAAATCCAGTGACAGTGTCTGAGAAAGAATTAAGAATAATTGGGATACKTCCTTACTTGATGTTAGCTGATATTGAAGCTACTGATAAAATACTTGTATATACTAGCTTGTGCTTGTCTGGTTTATTATTTTTTAGATAATCCAACCACTACTCAATGTGGAAGCTTGKTTTTTTTTATCTTATTTTCCTACATGGTTAAACACTAAAGGAGACTGAAATCAGGTCGTCTTGATAATAGATGCTATTTTGGGCTTGAAAATACTTTCTTTTCTCTCTGGAGCCTTTTCAGAGGTCCTAAGCTTATGGTGTAGTTACGTAGAATACAGTAGTTACAGTATGTGTCTGCACAGTGTATTACTATATTCCATAGAATATAGTAGTTATAGTATGTGTCTGTTGTGGGACRTGGCATCATCTGTAAATGAATGTCCAAACCATGGGCGGGTTCAGCCATGTCCAAAAACCTGCATTCGCCCATCTCAGGTGTTCTGTAAAATACTGCTGCCAGGAGAGAGATGAAGAATGCCACCTGTTCTGAATAGACCCTACTGAATTCCCCTGCCTGCACAAGCTGCAAAGTGTGTGTTACTCACATACGTCGTGCAGATATTGGCATATCAGCCATATTATCCTTACAGAAAATAAATTTTGCTRGTACTTCAGCTTCATATGGATATGAAGCAACAGCCTGTTCCCATTTCATCTTCAGAGAAGTCCCTTGTGAGAAGCTTTGTGGTGGGAATGAGCTAAAATAATAGTTCTGAGTTACTACAGAATTAAATAATACAAATAATGGCAGAATTGAATAATGACCCCCTGGGGTCAGTACTGGGCCCAGTGTTGTTCAACCTATTGATCAAYGACTTGGGCAAGGGCAGTGAGTGCACCCTGAGCAAGTTTGCAGATGACACCAAGCTGGGTGGAGTGGCCGACACTCYRGARGGCTGTGCTGCCATCCAGAGGGACCTGGACAGGCTGGAGARTTGGGCAGAGAAGAACCTCATGAGGTTCAAAAGGACAAGTGCAGGGTCCTRCACCTGRGGAGGAATAACCCCTGGCTATTCCTGGGGCACCAGTACAGATTAGGGGTTGACCTGCTGGAAAGCAGCTCCACGGAAAAGGACCTGGGAGTCCTGGTTGACACCAAGTTAACCATGAGTGAGCAGTGTGCCCTCGTGGCCAAGAAGGCCAATGGGATCCTGGCCTGCATCAGGAGGAGTGTTGCCAGCAGGTCAAGGGAGGAGATCCTGCCCCTCTCCTCAGCTCTGGTGAGGCCGCTCCTGGAGTATTGGGGCAGTTCTGGGCTCCCCTGGACAAGAGGGACGTGGAGCTTCTAGAGAGGGTCCAGCAAARARTRACAAAGATGATTAAGGGAYTAGAGCATCTCTCATATAATGAGAGACTGAGTGAATTGGGCCTGTTCAGCCTAGAGAAGACTGAGAGGAGATCTGAWCAATATGTATAAGTACCTGAGGGGAGCATGWAGGGAGGAAGGGGCCAAGCTCTTCTYRGTAGTGGCCAGTGACAGGACAAGAGACAATGGGGGAAGTTGAAACRCAGGCAGTTCCATCTCCATATGAGGAAGAACTTCTTTCCTGTGAGGGTGACAGAGCCCTGGAACAGGYTGCCCAKGGAGGCTGTGGAGTCTCCTWCTCTGGGGATCTTCCAAACCCAYCTGGATGCCRCCCTGTRCCYCGTGCTCTGGGTGTCCCTGCTGGAGCAGGGGGTTGGACTGGATGATCCCTAGAGGTCCCTTCCAACCTCAACCATTCTRGGATTCCTGWYAGCAGTGAGGTGTCTTGAGAGGTGGCAGGTGTTGTGTTGATGGATGAATGCAGCCTACAAATGAACACTGCATAAACTATGTGATTGTGACTTTCTGTTTTCTCTAGGTTGTCGAAGCACACGTGCCTAGTTTCATTTTTGATGAGTTCAGAACTGTTCTGTGATCACAGAAGAGGGCCAGGTCCTCCTCCAAGCCCRAATCAGGGAAGTGGGGACTGAAGGTGACACAAACACTGCTCTTCAGAACTGAATCTTCTCTGTTTTGAGGCAATATCTACAACTGTCTGTATGAAATGCAACTACTATGAATAATTAACAGTTGTTTAAATCTTGGCATCTTACGCAATTTCTAGCTCATCCAAACACTGTACATTTTGTACTGCATATTATAAATGCTGTATGTAATTGTTTGTGTATAAATCATTTAGAGTTTTCTGTTGTTGTTCTGAATAACTATTTGTGAAAATTTTGACTTTTGTATCACAAATAAATGTTTAAACTGGAGGTAAAGGTCTCTGTTTGCCAGAATTATGATTCAAAATTATCAGTTTTCCTTTTAAGAGAACCATTGCTGGGAATGAAACAAGTGTCTGGATCTGTAATACAAATGTCAAAGAGAAAATTCTTGTGAAGGGACAGAGGAAGAATTAAACCCCCATAGCTGGAATGTCATGATGCACTCTTCAAAGGCATGCTGTCAAGGTTGTTTAGAAATAAATATTTATTAGTATGAAGAGATTTATTAGTATAAAGAGTTTTTATTAGTATAAAGAGTTTTAAAGAGTTTTAAGAGTTTAACAAAAAATGTGATGAAAATTATAAATGTATTTAGATTTTTCTATTTTCATCTTGCAGTCAAATACTCTAATAGGGGAAGCAGCCATCAGATCAGATCCCTTCCTGTCCTGGCATGTGCCTGACCAACCCTATTTCCATTTCTATCACAAAGTACTGCAGCTGTGGCCCCAGTACAGATTAAATCATCTTTGGGGCAAATATTAATACCACATCATAGCATTGCTGCTTGAATAGAGAATCTAGCATTATGTAAGTGTAGGTATGAGGTCTTAATGTGTCACTACAGTCAAATATGTCTTGAGTACAGGAGAGAAGGTCAGTGCTACCCRAGCACTTAATGAGCAAATGTGAGGTCTGACGTTCCAAGTGCTGCAGAATACAACAGGATTCACCACCTGCACCTCGCCCTGCCCGGTGTAAGCAAGGACTATTTTGGGGTACACCTTGGTGCTGTGCAGCAATATCACATGAAGAACTGCCCTTTCCTGCAGCTCACACGTGGCATGGTGTGAGTTTCCCACTTAAATCCTCTCAAAATGGATGAGGTAGCCTTGGAACAAAACACGCCTGCCCCTGGCTTGGTGATGTACCATACCTGACTGCTCTAAGTGCAGTTAAGAGAATCCCTTTCTTCAACCCCTTTACCCCTCCGTCTGTCTCCAGCTCTCACAAGGAGGTTGTTACAATGAGCAGTTGCTGGGGACAGCAGAGGGGTAAAGAGGAGTCTGAGGGACAATATGTGAACCTGAAGGAAATGCAGTTGGGAGAAAAGCAAACTCCAGGAGCCTGGTTTGGAAAGGAACCCTGGAGACAGCCTAGCCCAAGCCCTGCCTGCACCTGCCMGCCTGGGACTGGGCATTTACAAGTGTCAGTGTTTGCACACAAACCCGGCCTTTGGCAAGCTGGCTGCTGTTCTCCATYGCAGYGGAGGCGATCWCAGAAYCAYAGRATGGYTGAGGTTGGAAGGGACCTTTAGAGGTCATCCAGTCCAACCCCCTGCTCCAGCAGGGACACCCAGAGCACGGGGCACAGGGCGGCAGCCAGGCGGGTTTGRAGACCTCCAGAGAAGGAGACTCCACAGCCTTCCCGGGCGGCCTGTTCCAGAGCTCTGTCACACAAGGTGCTCTCTGCATCCAGCTCGTTGCAGAGCGAGGCCAGGGCACCCAAGGAGATGGGCCAGCGCCTCTCCCCCCTGCCCAAGCCTATGTCCCCGCTGTACCTGCCCCAAACGCGCTCAGCAGGTTTGCTGCAGCTGGTCCTCATAAGAGCTGAGTTAAAGGGTGACCAAAAACCAGGAAAGCCCCAAAGCTCCTCACGTCCCATCCAGAGCATGAGCGTCAGGAGGCCACTGAAGACACAGGGCGAAGGAAAAAGAGCAAAGAGGGGACTCAGATCCAGGCCACAGCCGAAGGAACGTATTTGTTTCCCTCTCCTTGTGCCCGAAGTCAGCGGGACGCCAGCCCTAGGCCGCAGCGCYGGGCGGTGCCGGCCGCCATGCGCGGAGCGGCCGCCAGCCCCGGTGCCGCTGCCCAGGCCYGGCCTAGCAGAGCCCGGGCCCCAGATCAGCCAGGCGCCTCCCTACCCCRCGTAGCCGGCTGCCCTTACTCGCAGTGCGAGTTGAGAGCAAAGGACCAGCAGTGCATTCAAAATGGAGCTCTCCATTTACATCCTGGCGTGAAGGAGAGGACCTGATACCTGAAGTGCTCTTTCCTCCTGGKGTGGCACCTGGGAAGACAGCGAGTTCCATCACCATCATTATCCATTTCTTCATTAGTTTGCCAGGCACAGGAAAGCTCATTAGCTGTCTTTAGACGAGCTCACATGTAAGCTCACACCTGGCTCTTCCCAAGGGATGATCCCATTTGTGTAGTAGTAAGAGGACATTTGAAATACCTTCCTGGAGAAAGGAGGAATGTGTAACTTGAATAAACTCCAGAGGCTCCTCTAGCATTAAAAATATATACACATATGTATACATATAAAAATATATACATATATACATATATACATATAAAAATAAGTATATATATATTTTTTTTATGTCTCCAGCACAAGCCTCCCTTCTGACCAGGCGCTCCCTAGATGTAATGGGTGTAAATGGTGAGAATTCCCGTCTAGATTTTGAAACATCAAGCAGCTTCCCAGCTGAACCACACAGACTTTTAAAGCTGGTAACACACACTAGGTCAAGACAGGTATTACCTCGTTTCTGAGTGCGGGCATCTTTCAAACCCTCGAATACTGCACTTGCTCTTTGTGCTTGGTAAGTACCTCCCAGTGCTCATCTGAGTACAAAACAACCAGTTACAACCTAGACAACCCTTGGTACAGGTGCGTTGCTCTCCACAAGCGAGTGTTTGGGGACGTGCAGCCCTCCAGGACACAGCTGCAGGGCAGGGAAAGGCTTCACCCYGGGACACGGGTTCGGTCCAGGGCTGGTAATGCAGCAGGGGCTCTCCATAGGCTCTGTATCCTGGTGCCAGAGAGCGGCAGCGGGATCAGGCAAAGTGAAACAAGAGACCTTCAGTGTGAGTGCCCCAAGTGGAGCCTGCAARTTATGCACATGTGCACTATCTGTTTCCAGGTATCGTCTGCAAGATAGCTTATCTCTAGGCAAGATAAGAAGGCAGATACTGAATATATTTATTTACTGAATATATTATCAGGAGACTAATTGGCTCTGTGCGTGCTCCATAGACTATGATARAATGTCCTATATTTGCAGAACATGCATATTAATATCAGGTTCCCCCTGCTGTACAATTAGCAGTGGTTTTTGAGTTAGAAATAAGCAATTACAAATTACAATGGAGCTGGTTACAAATTGATCCACAGCTCTGCTGTATTAGAGCTTGCCATTTAATAGAAATACAGGAAACTTGAGCTGAAAAYGAAAACTCTGGTGCTGAATCTGATACCTGCTCGTGATACCGGGAGCTCCCGGGGAAGCGGAGAGCCAGATGTTGGAGCAGATGCACTAGAGGTGGCCGGGGGTGTCCCAAGAGCTTTGTGGCCTGGAGCAGAGTGACAGCGAAAACCAGTGGCCCCAGGCATCCCACGGGAGCCCGTGGTGTGTGAGGCCTCCCCATCTCCCGTTGGTTCCTGACTGAAAGATAAGACTTACCTAGAGGCAGCAGCATCAGGCTCAAGGTTAATAGAATCCCCTCCTAGTGCTGGAGGTGGCAACAAGGGCACAGCCCTTTGGTGGGATGCACCGAAACACAACTGCTCCCACCATGAACTACAGTCCACGTGTCAAAGATGAGGCTGTCTCATGTACATCTTGAAAAGCAAAGCAAAAATGGCTCCAGGTCAGAGCACGTCCACCGCCCCTGATTTCTTGGACCACAGACCTCCTCCTCGAGAGTCTTCCCCCAGCTGGTGCCAGGACGAAGCACACGTGGTGGAAAACAGCAGCAAACAGTTCGTCATAAGGCAAGTGTTAAAGCTTTGTAACCTAGAACTTGAACGGCAGGGTTATATTTACGGTGAAATATGGACAAGGGTCATGGTTATACCGCACTTCCACACAAGTTGTATATGGAGGAGTTGTGTCTGGGATCACAACACGGCCTGGGAAGCGTCACGGGGCATTTGGGTCCTGGATTTCAGCCTTTGATCTGCAATTCGGGAGAGGCGCCAGGCCCGGCTCGCTGCCCGGGGAAGCACCGAGCGCAGCAGGGCTCGCACCCCGAGAACACCCGGCACGGCAGAGCGGGGCAGCCCCGCGCGCCGCCGCAGGGAGCGAGCCCTGCTCGTCACCGCCGCGTGGCCGGGACGCGCGGACAGCACAGCGCGGCCAAGCCGAGAGCGCGGCCACGGAGCGCGGCCAGCGCCACAGACGGCCACTTGGTCAGCACTCCATCAAACTAAGTCTTTCCACCTTGTCCAGGAGACATTACATATCCATCGAGTGCATCCCATTTGCTCTTCCTTGCAGATTTGGTACACAAAAGCCTGAAAATGCAGGGCGGCCTACAAGGCGGCCTACAGGTAAACAAGGTATCCAGTCGAAAACAACCCAAACCTTCCTGTGGGAAAATTAACCATTGACCACCCAGGTGAAGTGTCTAACGTCTCTGTGAGATGGCAACATACCCCTCTGAGTCATGCAGGTGCTTCTTTTCCTCAGCACTACTTGCATGTACGCAACTTCCTCGCCATTACCAGGGATTTTATTGGGGTATTTGGCCTACGATTTGGGTGTTCATGTTTGGCTGACCCCGCTCTTGAAGACTGACCCTACCCCCTTGCTGCTGCTCCTGTGGCTTTTCATCATTTTACCTCCCAAATAAAGGCAGTAGCAAAGGCACAAAGCTCCACCCTGCAGCTTCTCTTGACTGAGGCCCGAAGCATCATCAGCTCCCACTCTGGCAGAGCATCCCTTGCAAACCGTCATTTATTGCATACCTATTTTCCCTCCTTTTTCCCTTTAGCCCTTCCTATTTCCCTGCTGACCATTTTGACTGGTGATAAGAACCGAGTGCAAGTTACCAATGAACCCCTCAGAGCGACTCCCGTATCTCACTCCTGAACAGCCCCAACTAGAATCCATCCCAAAATGGGTGAGGATTCATTTCCTGTTCGTGTTACTTCCCTCACCTCAACAATAGATTTCACTTACTATTCAGAGCACCTACGAGGCTTTTATTTTCGGTATGTTGAATAACCTTTTATCAGCAAACTGTCACGCTGCTGATCACCCGGCGCGGCATGGGAGCCTGCACAGCTCTTTGGAGCTCCACCGGGAACAATTTGGGAACTGCTGACACCATTTTCCATCAGCCCCGCAATGCTGAGCAAGCCGCAACTCCAGGACGCATAAATAATTTACCAACTGCCCGTATTTACCACGGATGGGAGGGATTTTGCTTTTGTCCGGATCACAAAAGCAAGCTCCAGGCAGCAGTATGTGCACGTACACTAAGCCAGCCATAAATCACCGCCTCACTGATACAGATCAGTTCTTGGGTGCCAAGGGGGTGGCAGTAAATGCCAGCGGGCAGGTTTTGGGGTGCGTTTGCCCCAAAGGTGAGAGCTTCCACACGGCAGCCGGATGGGGGCAGCTCCCCCAGCGTCACCTGCCCGTGTGTCTGTCGTGGGCTGTGGGTTGCAGGACGAGGACCGGAGCCAAGAGGCAGAGGGGGAAGTCAGCAGGGGACAGGGGAAGCACAGAGGGGAGAAACAGCACAGAACTGGCGCTGTCGGAAAGGGGGGAACTTGTTTTGATCATCCCCGTTTGCTCAGATTGTTGCAGATGTTTGGAGACTTGAGCAAGAGCCCTGGGGTTGCATGTACTTCACAAGGGCTGGATTATAACCAAAATGAAGTGTGAGAACAAATCATGGCTTAGCTGAAGCAGGGATTGGGCAAGCCCAGGAATGGCACGGATTTCTTTTCCCCAAAATGAATTAAAGGTATCAATGTGCTCTGAGTATCCCTGCTGGAACAGGAGGGGTTGAACTAGATGATCTCTAGAGGTCCCTTCCAGCCTCCACCACCATGGGATTCTGTGATAGGACAGATTTACTTGTGAAGCCTCCTGTATTTATGAATTATCAGACACCATTAACAAATAACACATCAACAGAAAATTGTGCACTCCTCTTTTTCTGCAGATTTAAGACTTAAGCCTCTATCCAGACACCCCTTCAGAGAAGGGCTGTGCTGTGCCTGGGATTTCAGGCCTCACAGGGCCTCGGCAGTACAATCTAGTTGCAAACTACAAAATCCAAGAGTGATCCAAGACTCATCAAGCACCTTCTCATTGCTCCAGCTGAGTGAAAGGGAGGGAGGAAAAGGAGCAGGGCAGCCTTGCCTGCTGCCTTTGGGCCCTAGAGCAAGAGGAGACACCAAAAACACGCACAGACCCAAGGGGCTTCACCCTTCACAGCCCTACACGTCTGCAGGCGGAGTTAGGCTTTTAAAGCTTCATTTGAAAACTGGTGTTGCCCGTGTATTTTCCAACAAAGGGCTTATTCAAAACAAAATCTAAGACCAAAACACTTTGTTTTCATGATTAATGCTGAGAGAGCTGGGCCTGTTCAGCCTGAAGAAGAGAAGGCTGAGGGGGGACCTGATCAGTGTCTATAAATAGGAGGATGGGGCAGCCTCTTTTCAGTGGTGGCCACTGATGGAACTAGAAGAAACAGCCACAAACTGAAGCACCAAAAGTTCCACACAAACTTAAGGAAAAATTTCTTAATAGTGAAGGTGAGAGCCCTGGAACAGGCTGCCCAGGGAGGCTGTGGAGTCCCCTTCTATGGAGATCTTCCAAACCCCTTTGGATGCCACCCTGTGCCACGTGCTCTACGTGACCCTGTGTGTGCAGGGAGGTTGGACTGGATGACCTCTGGAGGTCCCTTCCAACCTTAACCATTGTGTGATTCTATGATTCAGTCTCATAGCAAATTTCTCAGACAAGCCCCATGATTGTGTCAAACATCTTCAACCAGGAATCACCTCCCTACCTGTCGAGAGGCCTCCGCAGGACTCCTCAGGGGCAACCACTTTACTCCTCTTCCTCCCCATCCCTAGCAGCTCTCCACACACTCCCACCCTGCTTCCCTACAACCTCAGCCCTACAGAGCTGCTGCTGCTGCTGCTGCTGCCGCCCTGGTCGGGCACAGCTGCCTCCATCCTGCAGCGCAGGGATAACCACATCCCAAACAGACACCAGGTCTCACATGTCTCGCAGCGTTAAATTTTGCAGTACACAACCCCCTAGAACTAATCTCTTTTAATCGGCACATCTATAAAAACGCAACTGCTGGGTTGTCCACACATGTGGTCCCTGTGTGTTCTTCCCCCATCCCACCCCAGGACTGCAATTCCTTTTTTCCTGCTGCATATACATGGAGAAAGGGGAAACCAGAACTCCTACACTCCCTGATGCAACTTTGGACTAGCACGAGCTGTTCTTAGCTCCCTTCTTGGGCTATTTTGACTGAGGACCTTCCCCCTCACTGCCAGCTCCACTCCTCTCCTTCTCACAAGGCTCAGCAATCATTTCTCGGGTTGTTTCTCCGTTCTCCATGCCCCTCACAAGCACCACGGCCGCTATGGGACAGAGCTTCAAGCCGCTTGGCTGCCCCGCGGGGCAGGACCCCAGGCCCTCAAACCCTCCTCCCGAGGAGCACTGAGGTTCCTAGTTTCAGGCAGGAGATGCCAATTTGGTTCAATGCTTCCTCCAACTAAGACTTTCCACCCCGTGCAGAAGACAAGTTGCGTGTGCGTCACCTGAGTCACAGTTGCTCTTCCTTACAGAGAAAGATGACGTTTCCCCCGTTACTTCTCAGCAACATTCACTCCTCTAGCCAGGTGAGTGAGTTCACCCAAACCCTGTGCTCAGAGAGAAGATCCTAAACACATTTGCAAATTCTAAGCACAGTGAAATCCAGACCCTACAAACCCGCTTCGTTTAGAAACACACGACAGAGGTATCAGACGGATATCAGAGCTTTTTATTCAAGTTAGCCGAGGGGGTGTGTTTGGCTCACGATTGTTACTCTTTGCCTCTTAAAAAAGACTGACTGTAAATAATATTAAAAATAGGGATACGTAGAAGGAACCAATATTTTCAAAGTTGTCACAAATTTTGAAAACCCTTATATAAATTCTGCAAACTTTGTATACCCTTAAAGACGCAATATTTAGTTACCACATATAATGATACCTGAAAATATTACTGCTTGATCCTGAAGTGTTCACACGTTGTGAATGTGCTGTGTTTAATTTCAAGAGGGTATCAAAAGTGATAACGGTTAGAAAAATATACGTATTTTTCTTTCCTCTGCAAAAAATAAAAAAAGGTCATTTGAAATATCCATCAAATAAAATATTAGAACAGCTTCTCCATTTTTTTTTTTTTGAAATCCAACAGAAAAACTATGTTTCTATACAGCTTGGGCAAGCTGCTGTTTTCAAAGGCTACAGTGGAAGTTCTGCTGGGAGGGAAACCCACCACGTGCTGCTCTCTGCGTCCGGCTGCGCGGGACGAGCCCACTGGAAAAGCCACACGGTGAAACCAGAGCAAACGGGAAGGCAAGGAAAAGAGGAAACCAAACAGACGAGAACCAAGGGAACTTATTGCAAAGGGTAGCACACACGCAGGGGGAGAAACCAGCGGTAAAAATACAGACTGACCTCCACGGGAGAAAATCTTTTCCAGGGATTTAAAGGACACTTCCACAGCACTTCTCCAGGAGTTTTAGAAGGGGTATTAAAGGCTGCTTTGTGTTCTGGAAACAGCCTTTTCTGGATTTGCTTTGGTGGCAGGAAGCTGATGTGCTTCAGCTAGTGGCAGGATTTATTAATTTGTTGTGTATACACCAGGCCCAAGAAAATAAAACAAACAAACAAAAAAAAAAAACCCTAAAACTCCTAAGTTTTAAAAAAGAGATAGGAAGAAAGTTTTAAAAACATGTGCTTTCATTACCCAAGTGCAATGCAGTAGTCAAGAGAACTGCAATTTGATTATTACTGGCTTAAATAAGTCTGGTTTAGAAAAGATTTTAAAAAAGCAACATGATATTTCACAATCTGAAATCTTTTAGAGCATCCTTTTAAACGGCAGCAGGCTGAATATCTCAGCTGCAACACACCTAGCACAGGGGCAAATACTTCCAGTGAAATAACACAAACCAGGAGTTTTCTTGCAACATTTCACAGTAATAAACAGTCTCTGGAACTACCCAGCTGTAAAAAGCATGGAGGATAATAGCAGCATATGGTTGACATTTTTCACTTTTCATTTTATTAATATTAGTGGTGCACTCTATGCAATGGCTAAAGTGAAGAATGAATTTTCTGACAAAATTGGCAATTATCTACCTTATGCCAACACTTAAATTATGGTCTTTGTAAACAGCTAACTCATTTTAAAACGCAAATCGCAATGGAAARGCTATTTACATATAGTATAAGAATATATAACCACAAATCCAAATCGAAGCCAAATCCTGAACAGGGAGATTACATTTTGAAGGGAAGAACACATAATGCAGTATTAAACTGTACATGTCCAAAGATTTTAAAGGCATCGTGATTCCTGTGTCTTCTTCCTTCAGTCTCTTCCCCCATCTCCATTTAATAGACTAAGTATTTCATCTCCGAGTAAATGAGTGGGAATATAATGGAGCAGCTGCGGTAGAGGACAGCCCCGCTGCTGAGGAGCGCTCGAGGTTTGGTGATCCACGACTCGGACTTAAAGCAGAAATAAACAGCATATAAGGCCACAGCAAAGAAGTGGCCGATGAGGACCATGGGTTTAGGAGATAACCTGTATTAAAACACACACAAAAAGAAAACCAAATAAATTATGCCAATAAAGCACCAAGGATTTTTCAGTTTACAGAGATTTTCATTCAAAATCATGTTTATCTTTCTCAYGTCAGCAGCTCTGATCCTGATGCCTCACGTGGAACAACGTGGGACATCCTGGGGCTGCCAGAGCCTGCACCCCCTCTACAGCCCCACAGGCCACTGCTGCTTCCCCCCTTTCCCTGCCACGGCCCATAGTCTGTATCTGCCTTTAGCAGTTCCCATGGGATTATTTTCAACAGCTTTAGCTCTTATTCCAGAACGGGAGAAGCAAATACTCACCCTCCACACATCCAAAGCAAAAGATTTCTGTGCATTCACTCTAGGGTATCTGAAACTCTTCACAGTTGCTCATCTCCCTCCTCCTTTTGCTCTTATATGGGAGTCGTCTGTCACTACCCTCAACTTGTCAAGCATGAGATGCCTCTTTTACCCTTCATTCTTCAGCTAGCCTGGACCACTCCATACCATTCATTCATGTCACTCCCATACTCCTTATATTAAATTCTTTCCACATTTTAGTTGCATTTTAAAAAAAAGTCAGCATTTGAACACAATGGTTTGTACCAAASCTCAGTCTAACCCTAGTGGGAAAGGCAGCAGCTCAAGGGGACCATTCTCCAAGGGTGGAGTTGACCGAATGGGAGCAGGGCAGCTCCCAGCAGATGCTCTTCGCTCTTGACGAGGCTCCCGTTAATTACAACCAGTGTGTTGAACTTACACAGAGAGCAATCCAACAGGGCCTGTGACACACTCGCCACCCAGCCGAAAGTAATGGAAACAGGCTTTCTTCAGCTGATGCAAGGAATCTGCAAAATCAATTAAAATGACTCAGCAAATACATGCTGCACACACTGAAACCAGCTTAGGTGTCAGGAATACAAAATCCATGACTTTGCAGCTCTCTAAATTCACGGAGATTTGGAGCCGGCTTGATTTAAATAAAGGATAATCTTACAAAATATCTACATATTTCTGAGTATGAAATAAGCAAGCACCTGGACATACACTTATATACATACACATCCCCCTTCCACCCCATCCCATGTTTATTTGAACTTAACTTTAAAATGTATTTACCATCTGTGGCAGCAAAAAGTTCATATAGGGCTTGAGCAAGAACATTCACTACAAAAGAATGAGACTTTTTCCTCGACCAGTAAAATGTTCTTTTTGCCTGCAAAAGAAAAGAAATATTTCTATCAGGAAATTACAAAAGACCTTTTTAAATGGGTGAAAGAGTCATGTCCRTGTTCAAAATAAATGTAGAGTGGATTTCAGCTACACTAGATKAAAACCATCTGGGCTGCTCTAACAGAGAAAAGAAGGTGGCTGTAGGTGGCTAGATTAAATCAAATACTTGACAGATCTAAGCCATGCATTTCTCTCCATTGACTTTACAGGAAATAACTGAGGCTAGGAGATGTAGTTAAATCCTGTGCTGTCTAGGAAGATGAGTGCCATTCATTCTCCCTTTAAATACTTCTCACTTTCCAAAAAACACTTTCTGAATAATTCATTTGTAGTGTGTAATTACTCTGGTCATCCTTTAGACAAATTAATACGTCAAGCTATTAAACAGTGTGTTTGTGTGTGCGCGTGTGCGCGCGTGTGTGTGTGTGTAAGGGGAGAGAGGAGAGAAAGGGAGAAAGTATGGAATCCCAGAACCACAGGATGGTTGAGGTTGGAAGGGACCTCTAGGGATCATCCAGTCCAACCCCCTGCTCCAGCAGGGACACCCAGAGCACGGGGCACAGGGCGGCATCCAGGCGGGTTTGGAAGATCCCCAGAGAAGGAGACTCCACAGCCTCCCTGGGCAGCCTGTGCCAGGGCTCTGKCACCCTCACAGGGAAGAAGTTCTTCCTCACATGGAGATGGGAACTGTCTGTGTTGCAACTTGTATCCATTTCCCCTTGTCTATCACTAGCCACCACTGAGAAGAGCTTAGCCCCTTCCTCTCTACATTTTCCCTTCATGTACTTATACATATTAATCAGATCTCCTCCCAACCTTGTCTTCTCCAGGTTAAACAGGCCCAGCTCGCTTAGTCTTTCCTCATACGACAGACGCTCCAGTCCCTTAATCWTCTTGGTTGCTCCTTGCTGGACCCTCTCTAGAAGCTCCACATGCCCCTTGTCCTGTGGAGCCCAGAACTGCCCCCAATACTCCAAGTGCGGCCTCACCAGAGCTGAGGAGGGGGGCAGGATCTCCTCCCTTCACCTCCTGGCAACATCCTCCTGATCCCTTGGCAAAAGATGTCTTGAAAAACTAAGTGCATGTGTTCATTATTGCCTGGGTACCACGCACAAGTGGGATGTCCAACCTCATCCCTCTAGTCAGATCTATCACATCAGAAATGCACTAGCAACAGAGGAAACACTAAATAAAACAGTAGCAAAGCAGACTGAATGTAGATACACCAGTTTCCTGCTTCCTAGTGAAAGCCTCATGTATGATTTATCTATCCAAAGTTTTGTAAACAGCTGTGCATCACTGGTAAATTTTATGTCCCTGAGTTACATGAAACTTAAGTCTAAACTGCATCTAAAGCTGCCTAAGCAAAGTCTATACTGAAGTCTCACCTGGAGAATGTCGGAATCTTCATACAGGTCTGGAATATTCTGCAGCAAGTTTCTCCATATTTTAACATCGTTTAAAACAACGCTCATTCCTCCACCAGTTAGAGGGTGCCTTATGTTATATGCGTCTCCTAAAAGGAGAACTCCTAAAAAGAAGAGAAAAATTAATAGGATACTGTACAAACCACTACACAAATGCCAAACTCTCAAACCCTGGATTTTGATATAAAATTTACAAATAAATTTTACAAATAGCTTCCACTGGGAAGCTATTTGGATAACAACCAAAGATTTGAAATCCRATCTCTTTGAATTATCTTGCTAAAAAGCTCTATAAAGAGAAATGTTCAAAATATTTATTTCCTGTATGTGTGCACATATGTGTGTAAATCACACACAAACACAGATCTCTAGAGCTTCTTTTTTAATATGAAGTTCTCCTTTTAAGAAAAAATAAGCAAGCCCTGTATAAGTATGAGGGATTGTAGTCATGAATTCATCTGTTCTACATCTTAAAAATAAAATAAAAAAAATCTGAACTTTAAAATGTAGACCTTAATTTGAAGTCTAATGTCAATATAAACATTACAGCTGATTTGCGCCATATATGCAGACATTTTCAAAATCATAAACAGGAGCATAAAACAATTGCCCTGAACAGGTTACCTGCTGCATACAACAACACAGCCCTAATCTTACAGGTTATTTCACAGTACAGACCTTTTTTGTTCACAGCTGAAGGAGGCAAGAAGCTTGCTGGCATAGTCCTCAAGCGATCATTCTGCACTGCTATTAAGAATGGCTCCCTTAGGTGCACTGGAATAAACAAATTACTAAGTTACATTTTTAGGTGGTGTTTCAAATAATCTGCACACAACCCACTTTAAGATCTTCTCAGATAAGGCTGAGGGGGGACCTGATCAGTGTGTATAAATACCTCAAGGGAGGCAGTGAGGAGGAGGGGGCGGCCTCTTTTCAGTGGTGGCCAGCGACAGGACGAGGGGAAATGGCCACAAGCTGAGGCACCAAAAGCTCCACAGGAGCTTGAGAAAACACTTCTTGACTGTGAGGGTGACAGAGCYCTGGAACAGGCTGCCCAGAGAGGTTGTGGAGTCTCCTTCTTTGGAGATCTTCCAAACCCGCTTGGACGCAGCCCTGTGCCACGTGCTCTAGGTGACCCTGTGTGAGCAGGGGGGTTGGACTAGATGACCTCTGAGGTCCCTTCCAACCTTAAGCATCCTATGATTCTATGATTCTCAGAGGAGCTTAGTGTAAATCTTCTGAACTGTCAATATTACAGGTGCCAAATGTTGTTCAATGTGGAATTCAAGCAGTGACTGTTTTATTTCAACAGTAACTGTGTGCATGGAGAAAATTCAACTTCCCCTCCTCGCTCCACATCTTGCAAGGACTTGGATGCCAAAGACAACTAACAACACAATCCAAAGATTATTCTGTGTATATTCTGATTTAAACTGATTTAAAATTCCCATACCAATATTTCAGCAGAGAAACTGGAAAATGGATGGTTGCTTTAGGGCACCTTCTAATTGTGCAGATTTTGGAGGGAAACCATCCAGACTTACCAGGTAGTTGTGGATGAATGTTCTCAATCATGTATTCTTTTAAATTTTTTGGCATTTCCCCTCGTATATCAACCAGGACCCGAGTCTCAGTTGAAGAAATCTGGTAGATTAGCACTGGACTAGTTTTAGCTAAAACCAGTTCAGCATAATTAGCTTTAAACTGTGGTGTATCCTTAAAAATAAAGAGGGGAGGGAAGGAACAGAAATATTTTCAGGAACAAAGTCAACTTACTTCCAGTACAACTACAGTTCTTTTGGCAGACCATTTCTATGTTAAGCTCTACATTTCATTTAGTCAGCTCAGTAATACGTAGAAAACATGTCAGTGTCAGTACGCAATGTGACAGTTTTCCATAGGATAATTTTGCATTATTTTAATAAACAAACTTGTAGGAAGGAAAAATTACAGTCCTCTGTATATCACTGTAGAGATATTAATTGGGGAAGACTCAGAGATTCCAAAACCCACCAAACAGTAACAAATGCTTGCTCTGTATTAAAGAAGTCCCTTCTGTATGAATTTGTGTGACTGTTCTGTAAGTATCCATAACTTGGGATGGAAAACCAGAAAAGGGGAGGCCAAAGAGGAAGTCAGTAAGGGAAGAACGTAAGCACTGAAGTGCACGTGCTGTGCGTACTGCCACCTGCCTCTAATAACTGCAGCTGGATCCTACTGATGTAGCAGGTTACTCGAGGAAAGGTGTTTTTAGGAAATACTGACTGTGCTCTGAGTTTCCCCCCTACACACACACACTCGACCTTCCTTTAGGGAAAAAGCAGGTTGCAAACCCTTTCTCGAGTGTTATTTGCACCTTGAAGTCATCCTCCCACAATGTTTTGATGCTGCTAAGGCAAAAGACTCTGGTAACTGAGTTTCTTCTTCTTTCTTAGAGATCAAAAACAGGCAACATGCCAAAGCCACAAGGTTAATGAGCCAGAGCAAACTCAGGTTAACTTAAACCAACATTAAGAAATAGTAACATAGCAGCTTATATGGTATTCTGTGTAAAACYGACCTTCAATATGCAGCCAACAAAATGGGATGAAACAGTAACTTTGCTGGAGACCAAATTTTTCCTAAACTTGGAGAAAAGTCCATCAGCAACAACAGTAAGTGGTGCATGGAGCTCCTGCAACAGAAATATATATATCTATATATATAAAGAAAATGTCATTTATGTATTATATGTGTGTATACATGTATGTGTATRTATACACACAYATATATATATACACACATAACACTTTCTATTTTGATTCAGAACAATACGATATTTCCCTARCCCTCTTGTTTTTAACTACACATTAGATGTTCTTCAAAACAATAAGCATATAAGATGATCACAAACCAGATTTTATAAAAGATATATTAAGAAAGTAAATATTTTTGCCTTCTTCCTCCCTACTTCCAAATGGGTCTTTTACATATGGTTTTCATTCCTTTATTTCATTTCTAAATGATCTAAAGCTGTGAGATTTTGTTTGCAAAGCTCAGACAGGATTTTCCAACTACTAGGGAGTTTTTGGAATTTGGTAGGGAGAGCAGCTGAGCTCAGACAGGATGAAGATGCCCATCTTCCCCATCAGGATCCCCATAAGATCCCCATCTTCCCCACACTTGCTTGCTATGTAACTTCAGACATCAAAGGAACTTTTTTTAAAACCAGGAAAGGGGGTATCAATTTTTCTTTTTTTCCAGAGAATAAGTAGTACACCCAGGAATTCAGGACATGAATTCTAGCAAAGCTGGTCTCTCCTAAACTTTTTATAATAAATTCACTCAGTTTAATAGCATTTAGCCAGCACCTCAGCATTAGTTGAGGTATTAGTCATGAATCCAAATGGTGATAAAATTAAAATGATCCAAAAATCCCTCATTCTCTTTCTGTGTTCCAAGAAATGACTAGGCAGAGAAGGGTCTCTGAATGGACACCTACTCTCTTACTTTCAGATACCTTAGTTAATATGGAAGTACATAACATAATGCAAACTATTACACACACAAAGAACAAGTCTTAATATTTTTTATCAGTAACTTCAAAAGATTTTAAACTCTTTTAAATAAATTATTTTTTAAATAAATTCGTCTTTCTCCATAAATAAAAGTGAATTCTCCAGAGACTGCCATCAGAAACTGCACATGAAGTTGTAACAGGACTTCCCATATGTTGTACTCACTAGAAAACTCTCTCCCTTTTAAGGTTCTGCTTTCCTGACAATTGAGGTATTTCTGCATCAATGCTCTGAAATAACAAATTTTTTAAAAATGCCACGTACATGTTTGCATTTAGACAGCAGTTAAAAAAAAGATCAAAACACAAAACTGTCTCACCTTAATGTCTCCTGTTTCTTTGTCCTTGTACTGCACACCCACTACACAGTCCTCTTCTTCAAGCAACTGTAACACGGTGCCTTCAATGAATTTTGCACTGAAATAAAAGRGATTAAGAACATAACAGAACAGGACCAGTAAGGCCAAAATTTCAAGGTGCTATGCAAAGAAGTCAAACCAGTTTATTAAGCCTGTTTTTGCATTAACAAACATTAAAAAAATGCTTTTTTCACCTCAAAATTCAGGATGCACCTTCAGTTTGTTGTTTGTGCATTTACCATTCTCCTCCTGCTTGCGAATTAGAGCTTGAACTGAGCACTCACAGAATCACAGAATATTCAAGGTTGGAGGGGACCTCTASAGATCAYCTAGTCCAACCTTCCTGCTCAAGCAGGCACACCTACAGCATGTGGCACAGGGCGGCATCCAGGCGGGTTTTGAAGACCTCCAGAGTAGGAGACTCCACAACCTCCCTGGGCAGCCTGTTCCACTGCTCTGTCACCCTCACAGTAAAGAAGTTSCTCCTCACCTGGAGACAGAGCTTCCTGTGTTTCGGCTTATGCCCATTTCCCCTTGYCCTATCGCTGGCCACCAATGAGAAGAGCTTGTCCCCTTTTTCCCTGCATTCTCCCTTCATGAACTTATACATGCTAATCATATCCCCTCTCAGCCTTCTCTTCCCCAGAGAAAACAGGCCCAGTTCACYCAGTCTCTCCTCATACGAGAGATGTTCCATTCCCTTAATGGAGCATTAAGGGAATGTTCCATTCCACTCCTTGCCTTCATTTCCCACAGCAAGGGCTATTCAGGTTTCAAATATAAAATAACTGTCCACCTAAATTTGTTCCTGAGTCTGAGCTGTTAGACCTGATCCTAGCAGTTCTGACACACTCTCAGCAACTCAAAACTAACACTCTTCTTTCTCTAGGTCATGAAAATTTTTATATCCATTTGGAGTTCAACAACTTAAGAAAAGCAGGATAAAGATCCACGTGGGAATGACGTTTCGACTCTCATAGGAATGCAGGCAGTCGGATTCCTATCTTTGCTCCATCTCAGCCGACACAGCAATTTCAAAGCAAATCTCCCACATCCAAGGTGGGTGCCCTAACTCACATGCCCACAAACAACAGGGAACAGGCATATTCATGCCTATTACCTGCCACAAAATTTCACTGCCACACCTAAACTTCACGCAACCTGAGCTCCTAGGTACAGGAAAGCACACTTACCATGTCAAACTTCACAAGTCAAGTCTCATAAGGACAGAATTCAAGTCCAACATTAGCTCTTGTAAATTCTACTTCAAAAATTTTTGTGTAGCTACTGGGGCCTTCCAAAAATTGAATGAACATGTGCCCAAATTTCACCAACTTTGAAGCCCTAATACGAAAGCCTTTAGAGATAGCAAATGCAGTTGTCATTAATCTTAACTGAATTGCAGACTTCCTATCTTTTACTGCTGACTTTCATAGTTCATAAATAATAAAATGTAACATAAATGATGGGAGCAAACAATTTTCCAGTTGAGAAAAAAGATGCATAAATAAAACGTGAATGGCTTTATTTCCACTGTAAACATAATTTATAGCAAAAAAAAAAAATCCACAGAAAACAGCATATACAAATATCAAATACTACAATTTCTATTTTTTCAGTAAGATGGAGGGTCTGCAGTATTCTAAAACACAGAAGTTACTGAAAATTGCTCTTTCCAGCTACTTGTTTTTGCCATTCTATCTCTTTTCTCTACTTTGTTATTACAAAAAGCACAAGCAGTCTAAGAAGCTCTATGCATCCTCTTTACGAAAAGGAGGTGGCTTCCTTTGTTCAAAACAAACAAACAACAATCACTACAGAAGAATCCAGCCTTTCCACTCAAACTGTTCCTTTACATTGGCCAGAACTTAGCATCGTGTTTGAAGCCTACAGTTCCTTGAATTTAAAGATTAACTCGTCCCAGAGAGTAATATAAAGTGCAGTCAGTTCGTGTACCTGGCATCTACAGAAAAGACAAAAACCAAGTATAGGTGCTTTGGGATGAGTCTTGTGAATTGGAGGCCTCTGTGTTCAGATAGAATGAAATGGACTGTAAACCCTCATGATGCTGGGAAAAATGCTGCTAGATTTCAGGAATAGGAGATGTCATGGTCACTATTACTAGTTGACTTACTTTGGTTCTGCCATAGCTGCCCTTCGGAGACCCATGATGAACTGGCCATGGTGAAATGACCTCCCACTAACCACACGGCCGTCGTCAGATGTTGGATAAGGAATTTCAACCTCTGACTTGCTCTCTATGTCATGAATTATGTAGCCATTTACTACTCGTGCATCGATACCTTCCACTGTATCTGCAAAGAATGTAACAATATATGGGTAAAAAAATGTGTTTCAAGAAGTTTAATTGTCTATTAAAATATTTYTTTACATAGAGTTAAATTCTCTTCATCAAAAGAGTTATTCTGGGGGGAGAATATGTTCAACATTGTGGACTAAAAACACTTAGGCATTTTTAATTTAAATACAGCAAATATTGTATTTTTTTTTGTTTTCTCTGTAGGCATGCTTTCTGTAAATAAGAAATGGACTGTCCTAACCTCTGCGTTACAGATGTATCTGCACTTGAAATGCACTTACCTTCAAGACCCAAGTCTTTAAGGGCATTAAAACCTCCGGGTTGTAAGAGTTCTCCAACTATCCTGTCAGGTTCTTTCAGATCCCTCTCTATAACAGTCACTTTTCTTCCATCCCTCGAGAGCACCGTGGCCAAAGAAGAACCAAGGACACCTGAACCCACAATGATAATTTCTGGATCATACTGAGGTGATAACGTTGTATTTGTAGCAGTTTCTGTCATATGTAATTCTGAGAAGTTTACTTCTCTTCTGCCCTTTAGAAAGGAAAGTCAACAAAATTATAAAATGCACATATAGAATTTCTGAAAACTTTCATTTTTTTTCAAATAAACATTATAATTAATTCATTATAACTTCCTAAAGGGGGACTTGAACTTCAAGAGGAACTTTGGACCAAGTCTACTAGATCTGACAGACTGAGTGCCCCTCTGTTGGTTGGGGAGCATCTTCCAGTTAGTGTTGTCCAAAATTAAAYCATGTGCCTCCTCTACAATGTGATCAAAACATCACAAGCAGGAAAACAAAAAAACGAACCAGGTAAAGCTGCACTCCTGATCAAAGCCAAACCACTAATGCGACTTCAGTCTCAGATACGGTGACAGGTAAGTCCCTATAAAGGCAATGAAGCAAGGCTGTACTATCTTCTTGATTTACAAGGCAACACAGTGAAGTCCTCACGTCAGTCAGCACCTATTAGATGGGAGCCTTAACATTTTGCAACGGGAAAGGTTATTACATTCACTGAAAAAATGTGTTTCTAACTTTACTGTAAGAGAATATTAGCATCTTTCTAAGTGAAACTCCCTAYAAAGGAACAAAAAAGAAGGTTTATGGTAAACGCTCAGCATGGAAAAGTATCAGCAGAAACAGCTAATTAGTAAATGTTATAAAGAATCAGTCCTAAAATTAAGAATCAGTCCATAAACTATGTGCAAGCTTACTACATGCCTACAATTAAAGTTGTCAAGAACTGATGTACATCAGATTATATTATATACACCAAATTATTATGAATATCTCTGATATCTCAAGACCAAATATAGTTACGGTATCTCCCCAATACCAACTAATGGCATACACTTCAAAGTGCAAAATAAGTTGCAATTCCAGTGCGAGTCTGCAAGTCATGCCTGCCAATCCCAGCAGGGAGAAGGGAGCCCTGTTTGCCCTCCCACGGATGCATCAGCACCGGGCGCTGAGAGCAGCGAAAACGCGACTGCATCGGTGAAACCCAAGCCCAGGACACGGCCCACGGCAGCGCTCCCAGGGGTGCTGTGTCATTAGGGTTGGAAAAGATCGGAGGATCACAGAATCCTTAAGGTTGGGACCTTCAGAGAAGGGACCTTGYGGGAGATCTTCAAGATGATGATTGTCCAGCTCAGTAGCCTTGGCTGCCACGAGCCAGCTGGCCTCCAGCTCCAAACCACAGTTCTCACGTCCTCAGCACCGCCGATGTCAGCAGCACAGACCACGGCAGCCCAGGTCCTTGTGGCACCGGCAGGAATTCCCAACCAGCTGCATTTGCAGCTTTCTCTAGACACATATATTTAATTGGGACATTGGGAAGACGATCTCTACAAGCTTTAAATAGCCTTGTCTCTTTTCCTACCCACAGCAAGTACAAAACTCGGCAAATCAGCAGCCCAGAAGCAAACAACCCTTCCCAAGGCTCGGAGATGCTACGAGGAGGGCACGGCTCCCCGTGGGCCCGAACCTACCTTTGGGGACGGGGGCTGCTGGAGGCGCTGCGCCGCCGGGGACGGTTTGGCCCAGAAGAAGCCCACGAGCGGCAGGGCGGCGAGCACGTCGGAGAGGACGCCCAGGTGCGAGCGCTGCCGCTGCTGCCGCTGCTTGGGCCCTCGGAAGCGGTAGCGGTGCGAGAGCAGCAGCCCCAGCGAGAAGAAGAGGAGCACGGAGAGCAGCACCTCCTTGTTGGCGTAAGTCATCAGGTCCCCGCACTTCTTGTACACGTAGATGAAGGAGGCGATGCCCAGGAACGTCCACATGCTGAGGGCACGGGGCTTGCCGCCGCCCGCTGCTTCCTCTAAAGCCTTTTGGGCTCAAACAGGCCCTTTTCACGCGGAAAAAAAAAAAAAAATAAAGGGAAAAGTTTATACTGAAAAGCAGTGGATTCCTTCAAAGCAAAAGGGAGAGCGATCGCCGTGGAAGAGCAAGGAGCTCCACGGAACGCTGTGAAGATGCCCGTGCAACCTCAGGGCGCCATAGGAGCGCAGGCGTTGAGCCTCCAAACGGGCAGGTGGGGAAGAGCGCGGACAACGTCCTCGCGAACAGCCTCCCCACGCGAGGCGGGGCCGCCGCTCGGGCTGCCCCCCCGCGCGCACCCGCTCGCCGTGACTCCCGCGCAGCCGGGCGGCGGAGGCGGCGGCTCTCGCCCCGCCAGGGCGTCCCCCGCCCGCGGCAGCGGCCCCGGCTCCGCGCCGCGTGGCTCGGGCCGCCCCGCGCGCCCACGCGTGGGGACGGGGGGGGGGGCGCGGGGGGAGGCTGCTGGGGGCGGGGCTATGCTAATGAGCAACGGCCGCCCTCTCCTCGTGGGCACCGCGCGCCCGGTGCCTCAGCGCGCGCGGGCCAATCGGCGGCGCTAGGGCGAGATGGCGCTATGGCCCGGCGCCCAATGAGAGGCGGCGGGAGGCGGGGCTTACGCCCGCCGGGCTCCTAGGGCGATGTGACGCCGGGGCGGGGGCGTTGCCATGGGCACGGCAGGGCGGGGCGGGGCGCGTTGCGCATGCGCGTTGCGAGCGGCGGGAGTGCTGAGGCGGGGGCGCCGTGAACGATTGGGGCCGGGGTCTGAGGCGGAACGGCCCCGACGGAGGGGAAAAGAGGCCGTGGCGCCGCCGCTTTTAGCCCTCATCCCCGAGAGAAGCCTCGTTGTGCCACGAGGGGAGGTGCAAAATGGCATTACAAAAGAGGAAGAATGGTGTTAGGCCAGAAGCACGAGGCATTTGGGCAGCAAAACCAAAATAGTCCCAAAAAGTCGTAAGCTTAAAGGTGATTCAACCTTGAGCTTCTGTGGGTCACCTCTGAGGTCACCTCTGTCTGTGAGGGAGACCACACACCTGGTGGCAACACCACCTTGCAGCACACCAATGTTCAGTCTCTATCGTGGTGAAATGGTACTTAAAATTAATTGGAGTGTTAAATGTGACACAAGGCTACTTCAGAGAGCAGTTATAGAGATTGAGCAAAAGCAAAGACACACAGATAGACCAACAAGTCCCTGAGTCAAGAAAGGTGGAGCAGAGAGCGTGGTGGGGCTGGATGTCACGGCAGGGGTCCATTCTGAACGGTTTTTGGGAAGGAAGTTTTCATGCACAGAGGGGCCAGAAGCAAATTTGGATAAATAAAAGCAAAATAAGAGCTGGTAAGAGAAGGCTTTTTGGTCCATTCAGCTAAAATGTGACAAACAGGTTTGTAAGGACACTGACTGTGTCCAGTAATCCAAGGTAAGGATATTAACTATATCCAATACAGTGGTTATTCCCTCAACAATGAACTTTTTTCACTATGTCTGGTGGAGCAGAGGCACCTGTAGTCATTGGAATCAACCTGTAAAAACTCGGTTCACAACAGGAACTGCTTTTCCCCTGATTTGAACTGGGGTTATTACCGCTGTCAGCAAGTAGCACATCTAAACCACGTGAGACTGAACCTCTTAGCTACATCTGCACTTATTTTCCTATGTTCAATTTACCAAACAGCCCTAGAGCCTGCAGAAATTGCCTTCATAGTCTGAATTGAGCATTACAGCTTCTGAGATCACTCAGCATTTTCTAAGACCACAGTAAACTGTGTAAAACCCTTCTGGGCATTTCATGGTAGAGACCAAAAATTAGAAAAGCAACCCCTGAATTAGAACAAGCAATGGAGCTAGTAGTATAAACCTTCTGAACACTGAGACAAATCAGTTGACAAACATGGGCCAAATACTACTTTAAAACACAAGTAGGGTAATGCAAGCACATAGTCAGAAGTGGACTGTGGAGACCCATAAAAGCTTGAGGAGCCAAAAGATGGTGAGAACAGACAAAAGCACAGAACACAGAGTGGTTGAGGTTGGAAGGGACCTCTAGAGATCATCTAGTCCAACCCCCTGCTCCAGCAGGGACACCCAGAGCACGGGGCACAGGGCGGCATCCAGGTGGGTTTGGAAGGTCTCCAGGGAAGGAGACTCCACAGCCTCCCTGGGCAGCCTGTTCCAGGGCTCTGGCACCCTCACAGGAAAGAAGTTCTTCCTCACATGGAAATGGAACTGCCTGTGTTTCAATTCGTTCCCATTGCCCCATGTCCTCTCAGTGGCCTCCACTGAGAAGAGTTTGGCCCCCTCCTCCCTACATTCACTCTTCAGATATTTATACATATTGATCAGATTCCCTCTCAACCTTCTATCCTCTAGGTTAAACAGGCCCCGCTTGCTTAGTTTTTCCTTGTACACGAGATGCTCCAGTCCCTGAATCATCTTTGTCTCTCTACAATGGACCCTCTCTAGCAGACCCACATCCCCCTATTACTGAATCATGTGAATGAAGATTGTGTGATGTATGATTGAGTGTCTTGTTCCACTCTGCTGCAAAATACCAAAAAAAAAATTTTCATGCTGCTTCGATCTGAATCATGCAGCTGTAAGCTTTCTTGGGTGGGCTCACCAAYGAACTGCAAACAAAAACCTCTACCAAAACTACTTTCTGACAGTCCCGGTCGCAGTGTAGGCACATGGAGGCTTCATCTGAGATAAAGGAGAAGGCAGAAATACGTGACCAGGACAGGAAAGCATGAGTGTGGGTGTCTATACTGCTGCAGGCTGCAATTAAATCCTATTAGGTGAACAATATACAAGCTTACTCTCCTTCCACCCAAGAAATCATTCTCTGTTGGCAAACGCTCATTAAAAGCACATTTCAGGATTATGCAACTCATGACTCATTTTTTTGTTTGATAATTAGATCCCAAATGGTTATCACTGGGTGCTGAAATAATTACAGATTTCCTTTCTGAGTGTTTGTCCATATGTGTTACACCGAATGCTGAAAGGCGCCCTACATACTTCAGCCTGCACTTTTTTTTTTGTACAGTTGCATCTCTCAAGGGTTCAAATATTACCAGAGCACTACCATGGGAGAGTGAGGTGGGAGAGCCCCACTCTTTCTCAGTTTACCCTCACCGCACTGACTGTTGTCAGAACTTGACATATTTACCTTTCTTCTATAATTCACAGAGTAACAGGGAGACGGAGATTGGAAGGGACCTCTGGAGAACATGTAGTCCAAGCCTCTGCTCAAGCAGAATCACCTCAAGCACATTGCCCAGGATCGTGTTCAGGTGGGTTTTGAGTATTTCCAGAGGGGACCCCACAACCTCTATGAGTTCCAGTGCTCAGTCAGTAAAGAGTTTTTTTCTCATATTCACATGTCATTTCTTGTGTTTCAGTTTGTGCCTGTTGCCTCATCCTCTGGGCACCATCCTCTCTACATCCTTATCCTCTCAGATACTTTAGATACTGATAAGATCCCCCCTCAGTCACCTACAGGCTGAAGTGGCCCAGCTCTCTCAGCCTTCCCTCACAAGGGAGATGTTCCAGTACTCTAATTAATCTTACTCTAATTATCTTAGTAACTCTGTCTTGTCCTGGGGAGCCCAGTATTGGACACAGCTCTCCAGGTGCAGCCTCACTGGGGCTGACTAGCAGGAAAGGATCAGCTCCCTCGACCTGCTGGCCACCCTGTTCCTAACGCCAACTCATGACACCGTTGGCTTTCTTGGCCACAAGGGCACATTGTTGGTTCTTGACCAACTTGTCCGCCAGGACTCCCAGGTCCTTCTCTGCAGAGCTGCTTTATGCAAGTCAGCTCCCAGCCCTTACTGGTGTATGAGGTTATTCCTGCCTGCGTGCAGGACCCTGCCCTTGCTTTTGTTGAACTTCATGAGGTTCCTCTCTGTCCACTTCTCCAGCCTGTCAAGGTCCCTGTGAACGCAGCTCTATGGTGTGCCAGCCACTCCCCCCAGTTTTGTATCACCAACAGCCTCACTAAGAAAGCTCTACCCCTTCATCCAGGCCACTGATAAAGAAGTCAAACAAGACTCGACCCAGTAGCAACCTCTGGGGGACACCATTAATTACTGGCCTCCAACTAGACTTTGCACCACTGAGCCCAAGCCTCTGAGCTCTTCATTTCAGCCAGTTCTCAATCCACCTCTGTGTCTGCTCATCTCTCCCTCACTTCCTGAGCCTGACTGTGAGGATGGAATGGGAGACAGTGTCAAAAACCTTGCTGAAGTCAGGGCAGACAACATCTGCTCTCCCCACATCTACCCAACTAGGCATCCCATCATAGAAGACCCTGCCCTCAGGCTCGTTTAGCTTGATTTCCCCTTGGTGAACCCTTGCTGACTGCTCCTGATCTTCCTCACATGCTCTTCCTTTCTTTCTTCTTGCACTTTTACAAGCCTGGTGTGACATTAGCTTTTTTCCCAGTCCTCAGCCACCTCTCTGGTTCTCTGTGTCCTCTCAAACAACAAAGGTGATTGAGAGTAGCCCAGSGATGATGCCCRCCAGCTCCCCCAGCACCCATGGGTGCAACCCACCAGGGCTGATGGACTTGTGGATGTCAGCTTTTCCTAAACAATCTCAAAACAGATCAATGGAGTTTCAGAAAGGCCTCCTTTCTCCCCAGACTTCCTCTCTTGTCTCCAGGGATTCCTGAGGACAACTGTGAGACCTGTCTGCTGTTGCACACACAGTTGTAGGTGAGAAGTATTTCTGTAGGTAGTTAGGTCAAACTACTGTTTTTTTTTTTTTTTTTTTGATATAGCCTCTTATTCCAGTTTTACCAAATGGATATTTTTGTTTGTGTGTTTGTGCTTCCTTGATTTTTTTTTAAAGAATATTTTTCTAAAGTGAGAAACAGTTTTCTTTCCCCATTTCTGAAGCACTCGATGACTACAATGAAACACAATTTGACATTTTTGACCTCACAACCGCAAATACAAACAGGTTGAAACAAGAATTTTTAAACTTACCTAACAATTTCCCAACCATGAAGTAATAGGTGGATTGAGCAGATTCAGACCTGTAAAATACAGGACAGGTCTCTAGTCTGGGGAGTTATCCCAAGCCCTGGGCCAGCCCGTGCATTAGGACCCTTACCTACAGTATCAGCCCTATTGATTATACACTGCACAACTGACCAGCATGTTCTGCACGAGCCTGAACCCCTCATGGACACACGGCACATGATGTAGAGTTTAGTCTCATTAAGCATGTAATTAATATTCTCTCCATGCTGATAGGATACTCKGATGTGTACATTAAAAGGYCAAAAAGAAACGTCTATTGACAMCCTTTTGGGATTTGTTATGAGAACRAGCGAGGCTTTGTAAACGTCTGAAAGAACAAGGTGGCAAAGTTCCTGAAAAACGGGAAGGGTGCCTGCATGCACCTGCAATTACTCAAAATTAGGAATGCTTGAAGCAATTAAAAGCCTGTAAAGCTAAAAAGCTATAATCATTATTATTGCTTATATATAAAAGGGTGTGTGACGAACTACATACTTGTTGCCAGATCTTATGTGGGGATTTTATACACAAAACTTGTGCGTTTCCATTTTCTAAATAATTTATAGTTTAACAATATATATTTTTAAATAACGTGATGCAGTTGGATGTTTTCAGGTATTGATAATAATGAACTGAGACTGCAGATGTTTTCAGTAAGTTCTAATATAAAAAAAAACTTTAGATGTTCAAGCAATAAGAAAAATATTATCAAATAAATATATAACATGAATTTGAAAGCCACTGAGAAGCTTAAGGTGTTAGGAAATGCATTATGGCGGCCCAGGTTGATGACCCTGTTTTTAAAGCCACAAACAAATGAGTGCTGAGCAATGTTGCTCTCCCTCCCAGCAGGAAGACTATAAAACAGTTTGCCTCATATTCATGCAAGGGAATTAAATCCAGCAGTCATGGTGCTGTTTGCAGCCCTGTGCTATGGAATGTTTAAGAAGGAGCCTATTTTGGAGCAAAGCTGTAGGGCCTGGGGGATTCAGCTTATACCTTGAAGTTACTGGGGCCTGGGGAACGCAGGCCACACACAGGCTGTTGTATGTGTTGGTCAGGTAACCATTTAGTTTTCTCCTCCCCAGCATCCCTAATCACTTCTGCCCTTCTCTGTCCTGTTTTCCCTATTACTTATTATTTCCCTCTCCATTTTTTTTCCATCCTTTCATATCTTACACTGTACTTTTTTTTTTTTTTTAATCTCTATGTGTTAAGAGTCTTTTTTTACTCTATAGAATGAGTGTTAGTCAATATTATCCACAATCACATGTCAGCAGACTGGGAAGGAAAGAAAGGGAAAGGAAAGAATAACTCATATTTTCAAAATTCCAGTTTTCACACCACTAGTGACCAAAAAAGCATTTTTTYTGTGTGTGATTTTGAAATTCCATTCTATTGACTCTTCCCTAGCCTTTTTGAAGGCAGTCAAGTGTTTTCACAGACCACTCCAGGCATATACAGGTTTGCTGGGTGAAGGTGGCGATTGAAGGGGAGAGGTTATTAGATAACAGGCTACAGATACTGAGGATGGAAAAAAAAGGTTAAAGAACCAGCAGGCAGACAGGGTAGAGCTGCATAACAATGTCTTAAAAGTCCTCATATTTGTATKGTAAAAAATACCTTTCCTCTTTGGCAGTTATACAGCATTTAATGGAAGTGCMGCTCTCTGATCTCCCTGTCCACACGYAGTTCATACAGTTCCTTCTGTTTATAGCAGACTTAGCTGGACTTTCATGCCCTGAAGTTCATTCTGGACAGTGCTGAAGCAAAAGAGGTATTCAAAATCCACCTGGATGCCACCCTGTGCCACATGCTTTAGCTGTCCTTACTTGAGCAGGAAGGTTGGACTAGATGATCTCTAGAGGTCCCTTCCAACCTCGAACGTTCTGAGATTCTGTGAAAAGGTGCAGCAGTAGCTCAATAGATGGGAAAGCAGCTCAGATTTATGAATTCTCACAAGCTAGAATTGCAAATTACAACCACCAGTGATCCATCCATCCATCCATCCATCCATCCAACCATCCATCCATCCATCCAACCATCCATCCATCCATCCATTTATTATAACATCACAACAGCTGAACTCTACAAGGCAAATACAAAGGACAAGGCAAACAACACAGGGACCAGCAGAAAGAGAGTGGAAAATATGAAAAAATCTTATGAGATCTGTGCTGTGAGTGAACGTGTCCTGCAGCTGGGCAAATTTACAGCCTAAGTGGCTTTAGTATGAGGTACAAAATTCCATGTGATTCTGTAGGAAAAAAAAAAAAAGTTGCTTGCTAAGAAAAACATTTTAAATATAATTGATTGAAGATCTATACATTTCAAGCCTGCAAAAGGTTTATAACTGAAAACTATAGGTGGGACATGTCAGTAAAAATGGAGACAGCATATCATCATCCTGCCTGGAGAGGCACGTTCCAGGAAGATGAATGGCCTACAAAACTTGGGAGAGAGAATCCACTCATCTGAGCATTTCCTTATAGCACATTGGGCTTTGGTTTCACTCTTCTTTTTTATTCTTTCTTTTTTCTTTCTTTTCTTTTCTTTTTTTTTCAATAAGCCAATGAGTGTCTTCTTAGACTTCAGATGTGTGTGATAAAAGCTTCTAAATATCTGTCATCTCAAGGTCTAGATGAGGTTTTTCACCCAGATGTTTCCCTACCATTTATCTTCCTTTTTTCTGCATTTACTCAGTTTTCATTGAGAAGTTAACAAGTTTTTTCATTGAAAGTTATTTCTTTGAGCATTGCAGAAGTTCTTTGAGACAAAATACCCTTTTGGATCTGAGATCTGAGAATTTCCCCTGAAGTTCGGAGTTCAAATTGGGGAAACTTGTCATCTCTGATTCCCGCTCCTTGAGCTCTGGGATACTGTCCAGTACACTGCACATTCCCTCCTTGACAGCAGCCTGCAGCTCTGCACACCTCAGTTTTGTTCTGTGAAAATGAGAGCGGGCTGGTGTTCAAGCAGCCCCATCTCTGTGGAGCTCCATGAAACATGGATAATCCTGCCCGAAAACTTTGGGGGAAGCCCTTACACAGCATTCGTAGCCTCCTGTACTTGCTTTTTAAACCACCTTTCTTAGGTTCAGAAGCTTAGACCCCCATTTTCCCCTAGACTAGATATTAGGCTACAGCCTGCTGCATTTCCCATTGGAATCTAATAAACTGGAGTTACAACAGCTGCAGTTCGGCTCACTTGGCTCCAGGACAACAACAGGGTTTTTCAGCAATCACCCAACCCTCACAGGGAAAAAGGAGTATAGAATGAGTGAAATAAAAGGAGATTGTTTTGAGAATCAAGATACAAAATGCGGATCCTACAAGTGTCAAGCTTGAGAGATTCCTGTGTCAAACTCTCCAGTTTGCAGAGAAAAAGAGTACCTAAAGCCAAAAGGCAAGAAAATAAGTTAAATAGGGATATAAATATTGCTCTCTAGGATGCAGTCATTTGGGAACAGTGATGTGAGCATGTGAACAGCGCTGGACGTGCAGTTTGACTCAGTAGCACTCCCATAGAAAGGGGTATCTGTTTTCCCCCTTTTTCACAAAGGCCTGATGCCAAATCCTATGGCCAGGTGCTGGTTTTCTTTCCTGATTCAGAAAACATTTCCTAGCATCTAAAAAGTGACCGATACACAATCTTTACTTGTTACATACTTCACTCATATACAGAGCATTTTATAGTGATTTGTATGGCGTGTCCCGCAGCTCCTCTGGAAGCCGAGCATCCGCAGAGCCCCGGGCCGGGCTCCGTTCGCAAAAGCAGCGCCGCTCGTGGCCAGCACCCCGCTCTGGTGGCCCTGCGCTGGAGCGCAGCCGACGGCAGCCGGCTCCCCTTGAACGAGGGTCTCGTTCACCGCCCTGCTGCTCCCTGGGCCCCTCTCTCCCCATGCGCATGAGCCAAACCTCGAGGACAAGGAGTTCTGGGAGAGGAATAGGACTGGGAGTATTTTTAATTTAATTTAATTTTTAAATACAGCACTGTCCTATTTTATTTTATTATTTTATTTTATTTTATTTTATTTTATTTTATTTTATTTTATTTTATTTTATTTTATTTTATTTTTAACTTCTAGCTATTTTATGCTTTTTAGGTAATATTTTTGTAAAAATAATAGGTATTTGTAGCTGACTTCTTGCGTAGTTTTAGGGTCACAGGTCTTCAAAGCTGTTTTGGCGCTTCGGTCAATATAAAAGAGGGACTACTATGGATGCAGTGAGTAGGAAAAGCAAAGTGATTTTCTTGTGGTATGTTGCACTGGCGACAGTGATACTGGAATGCCCCATGGGGATTTGTGTTCTCAAAGACAAAAATTCAACCTTAAATACTGAAGAAAAGAAAGGTAAGCAAAGAGCACTGACCTGCTTGGTAGACTACAGAGAACGGGGAGGTAAGAATTTCAGTGTGCTGAATCTGTGGGGCTGAATATGCCCCACAGATGAATGAGAAATGACTGGATGACAGCATGGAAACAGAATCACAGAATGTTCAAGGTTGGAAGGGACCTCTAGAGATCATTTAGTCCAACCTTCCTGCTCAAGCAGGGACACCCAGAGCACGGGCACAGGGTGGTGTCCAGGAGGGTTTTGAGGATCTCCAGAGAAGGAGATTCCACAACCTCCCTGCACAGCCTGTCCCAAACATCTTCAAGTAAAGAAAAATACTGTATGCCAAAGGGCTATTTCATGAGGCAAGATTGGCTCCGAGGCAGACTGGCCCAGGGTATTTCACATGAGAGACGGGGTCCAAATGTTTAACACTGAGGGGTTTAATGCCTCACGTGGATATTCAGAAGAGATGGCAGAATCTTTTTATGCCTTTAGATGAGATGTGACATTATACACCTTAGCTAATGACAAGCCATGTTTTGCTTTAGCATAAATAATTGGATCAAATACAGGGGTAGCTGAATGACACAAAATGGCCTGTGTCACATACGGCTGTTTAAATGACTGTGTCCACCCACCTTCCCGGAACTTAATTCTGGGAATTCCCATTCTCTCTTAGATCCAAAACGAGCTGCGGTGGGAGGAAAGGAAGGAACAAGGGTTGTGGAAGGAACAAGTTCTCCTTCTGTTCCTGAGATACTCTGTGACCATCTCTAAAGTGCCAAGGTGTACTGGTTAGATGGAATTCAGGGGAAAAAATCCCACATAGAAAAGCAAAGCAGTTGTGCTTAGCAGCGATGCCCGTAAAAGTCAGACTTGCTGACAGAAGGCGAGCAGCAGGTGGGGATTACGAGCTCCTCTTTGGCAAGGCTGTCTGGCAATGCCAAAGCAAAAGCCAGGTTGTCTGCTCAGAAAGGTGAGTTGCCTCCGTCCTGAGAGCTGACAGGAATGAAACATCAGAAGGATGATTAGGACTCTACGAATGGAGAGGGGTAGGTAAAGAGGGGACTGTTTTCCCCATGAGCGAGTATCTAATCTGAACCTGTAAAGAGCACTCCCAAACCCAGAGAAACTGCAAAAGACAAAATCTAAGGTGAGGAAGCAAATGTGTCAAAGGGACTAATGAGCGCCTAGAGAAAGGGGATCTATCCATTTATTTTCTACAGGAATCCCCCCTTACTGGTTGCTCCTTGACCTTCAGCAAGCCGATTTACTCACACAAAGCACAGCCTGGATCCTGGCCTCGGGATTCCTGGTTTGTAGTTACCTAACGGAGCATGGCGAGGCAGATGAAGCTTGCAGGGCTCTGGGAGAACAGTGTGGGCAGCAAGTGGCAAAGATAAAACCCCATCATTAGTATCAGCTGAGGGTGGCATTGGGTCTGCCCACTGACATCCCCTGCCTTGGACATCAACAGGAACTCTTATTTTTTCAAGTCAGAGCTAACCAGGAAATTTGGGAGAAGTCCCCGTCTTCAAATTCAAAACTATAAATGGATTTTAATGACAAGCAGATCATAGAGTGAGAATCTAAATTGGTGGGCAGTCCCCGTGTGAAGGGATTTGTTAGTTAACATCTAAGTGGTTTTGGCCACATTCATGCTACCATATTACAGAAAAGAGCTGGCTCTGTGACCAAGGGCATTTCTTGTTTCTTCTGCCTCCTAGTATCTGTGCAGGGACCTGCACCTGAGGCACTAAATATTTGAAGATACAACAGTCCCTTTTCCAGAACGGATTTCACCACCATCTCCAGCTTCTCTAGTTTTTATTTCAGAAAGGTTTTCCTCACAGGTGAAGCCCAACATTTTTTCCCAAGCCTGTCTCGTCCAGTGACATTTCTTGGCTGAACTTTCTTATTCTCTGGTGGCAGCAGAATTTTACTTAATGTTTGAACACAGTGTGGTGGCAGATAAGAATCGATGGTTGATTCAAAGCTCTCCTTTGCCTTACCCTGCCATGGGATAAATAAATGGCAAATGAAGCAGCTTTGGGATTGCTGCAGTTTTCAGACGAGTGTGATAAGGCAAATTGTGTTTAGGATTAGTTCACTTTCCGATTTTAGATTTAAAACACTGGCATCAGCTCCATCCTAGAGGCACTGGCAGATGGCCAGTAGCAGAACTATTTCAGCCAAATAGTTTTAATCTGCAACTGTCTATGCGTCAGAGATCTAAAGCTGAATCTGTGGATGCAAGAAAATCCTGTTTTCGTCTGGTAATTTAATGTGTTTCATTTTATTAGCTTCCCATCTTTTGAAATCAGCTATCTCCAAAAAAAAAAAAAAAAAAAAAAAGGAATACACACAGATGCAGACAGAAGTAGATCTTTGCCTTTAAAAAGATTTATTTCTAAAGAGTATCTGACAACTGTAAGGTTTTTGTAAATGATGTTGGTAATTTGGAATTTTGTTTTCCTTTTATTTTTTTCAGTTAAGTCTGTAGAAATTACCATAATGTGAAGTCATGACTTTGCTGTAGCAGTACTAAATATATTTGAGATTTCTAGTCTATTTTCAAACTTAGTGAGTGAAAAGTGAGATGATTCTCACTTGTTTCTTGTTTCTGACCTTTTCAATTGCTTTGTTTCTCTGTGTCCAAGTTTGCACAAAATTATTTCATTTCCTGCTTTGAAGACCACAGTTTGGGCAATTTTCCTTTCAGTCTCTTATTGTAAGTACGTAATCACATAGATTGTTCTTCAGTATTTGAGAAGAAAAAGAAATTTGGTTTGCTTGTGACTGTCCAAAAGTAAAAGTCTGACTAAAAGTCAACCCTTCCAAGTATTTCAAGTTGAGAAGAGTTTCTCACTTGAGATGTTACCTAATAGAGTTGCCTTTTTACCTCCAATGGAGAGCCAAATTACAAGGCCATACAAGGTTTTCTTTTCCTCAGGTACTCACAAACATCTATAAGAATCTCCATCTCTTATATAAGAATCTCCTTCTCCAGGCTGAACCCTTCCAGATTCTCCACCTCCACCTCATGACTGATGCCCAGTGTCTTAACCATCATTGGGGCCCTTCCCGGGACCTGCTCCAGTAGGTCCATGGCTTTCCCGTAGTGGAGTACCCAGCACTGGGCACAGGATTCACATGTGTCCCACCACTGCTGGGCAGAAATGTAAAGACAGCAACATTCTCACAACGGGAAAACTAATATAAATGACTTTTTAAAGTTTTTCTCCAGATGAAAAATTGAAAGAACCACCTTTAGGCACATGCCTGTTATACCTCATTATATCCACTCATTTTCTCAAGCATTTCCTGGTTCATGTTTTGTTAACACTTCAGTGTGTCCTGCAGGCCCAGAGTAAAGTAGCACTGAATTTGGCCCAACGTTGAGTGGGGAGCTGGCCTAGGTGACCTGCAGGGGTCCTTCTAGACCCAGTTATGATCCTATGATTCCTCCTGGCTGAAAAATAACTCAGTTACGTTCCTGTCATTCTTACCTCAGCAGTTACTATCTCATTAGTGTGATTATCCTCTTATTTCATCTTAACCTTGCACTTGGCTGTTGACCCAAGTTTTAGCTAACAGCCCAAACTTAACAAAAATAACATGCTGCTATTTTCTTTTCTAATTAGCAAACAAGGTCACTATGGCTTCTCCACCTAATGGGGTCCCTTATGAATATTAACATGGATTCAATTAATTATTTAATGTCAAGCAGCCTCCTCATGCTGCAACTATCTCCCCTGCTTTTGTATCCGCAGAGCATTTAAAGCATCATGAAAAATCTCTCCAGATGAGTGACAGAATAAGCAGCACTTCAGCTGGCTTTGGATGCCTGTCGTGAGTGTCAGATGGGTAAGAAAGTGATGCAGTTACACACAGCATCAGAACAGATCGTAAATAACGTAGCAGCTAAAGACCCTTCTTGACCTGTGGTGGGGAGATGTAAACATACATTTTTACATCTGCCAAATCTACCACAAAAAAAAGTTAATTTAACTTGCATGTTTAAGTATCCCCTGGTAAAGTTTCTGCTGGGTGTTTCTACGGAGCTAAAAAGCAGCAAGTCTCTTCTATAGCTCACAGTGGGGCTTTCATGAACAGAAAAGGGCTGGGGGCCAAGAAAAAGGAGAGCTTTTTTTGCAGCCATTCATAAAAGATTAATTCCCTAGCTGAATGACTCTTTTTGTCTGCAAACTTCACAGCACATCCCGTTTTCTAATCTTTTGCACTTGAGGCTCTGATTCCGTAAATATTGAGGTGTGATCTTCCTTACGGAGAGAGTTCCTTTGCAATGGGCTCACAAAGGAAGCTGCAGAGCTGAGCTTAGCAGAACTCATCTCTCCGACACTTCAAGTATCTGCTCTCTGGTGGATTAGGAACTTGCTTCTGTCTTCCAAAGAATGAAGATTATCAGCCCTTTCAAAGGAGGCAAGAAATTGGTCATTTACCCAATTGCCCAGGATAATCAGCTTAGATAAGGATGCAGGACACCAGCATGCAGTTTCTTTTCCTTCTGGAAGAGATTTAAATCCAGAGCTCCCTCTTCTTTGCCATCTTGCTGCTGTTTTTGTCACTCGCCTCATGCAGGATGTTTTGGTCCCCTGTTGAAGCTCCTCTGCTTTGTATGACATACTTGAATATTCAGTGGCACGAAGAAAGCAAATGAGTATGATACCACAGTGCAGGCATAGAAGCTTTTAGGATGTGGGTGCTTGGCCCTGCTCCTGTTGATATTTAATTATATTAGGGAAAATAAAGAATTTAGAAAATCTCTCCTGAACAGTCTGGGTGATTATAGCGCTCACCCAGACATTTCAAATGTGCTGGGATAAAACCTGGAAAAGAATTTAAATCTAGGTTAATGCCTCACTTGTGCATTATTACAGAAAAGAGGCTCTCTCATGGTTGTATGGAATTATGTGTCAGCATATATATCATATTAAATTCTGCTGGTGAAATAGGAGGAGGAAAATCTGCCCTATGTATCTCAGTGAGGTTTCTGTGTAAATTGTATTCAAAGTATTTGGGCGCTGTCATGACATAGACATTGGTTCCAGGGTACTGTAGACTTGTTTAGATTTTGGCAACAGCCAATTTTTTTACAAAGGCACCTCTATTTTGGTCATAAGCACCTATAATAACATAACATCACCCAAATTTGTGTTGTTTGACAATATGCATATCTTAACATTTCGCTTAGAATTGAGTCCTAGTAAACCAAGAATAAATCTTCAGATCCTTCTAAAAAGAGAAGTTAGGAGCCTCAGAGAAGAATAATAGGTTAAGACCTTCATGAAGGAAATACTTGCACAAGTTGAGAGAGTTTTATCAAGACTAATTTTAATGGAACTTTCTTGGTTCTTTTTCTCTTCCATCCATTCAACACAAGAAAAGTTTTAGTGCAATCAACAGCACCTTGCACCACTAGTGTCAAATCAAGGACACAGGACGGCAACATTCCCAGACAGGTGCTTCATTTGCCTCTTCTACCCTATGCAATTTTTTAGTTTTATAGTCACACTGCCCTATTACTGGAATAGTTTCCTGTCCCTTGTAATTCTATGAAAAAAACCACACAAACACACTTATTAATTTACCAGGATATATGAAGTGTTTTAAATGTACTGTGAACAATTAAAGACAGTCCCTGACTAGAAGGGAAGCTTTGATATGGCTTTATGCAAACATACAGCAGAAAGGAGAGTGATAACAATAAAATTATCCCTTTAGCTAATTAGGACAGTTTGTTCATCCGTACATTTTTTATAAGCAGAAGTGAATTCCTGGGAAGGGTTTGAATGCTGCAAAGAGATGCCTGGCAAATAGCTTTGGGAGCAATATTGTAAGTACACCTTCTGCCAAATGGTATCAGCAGTAAAAGGGCTAAATTTAAATATCAAAGGGATTAAAATTGACAAACACACTGGCTGCCAGCCAGACAAGCAGGGAAGGCTGGTTGCTGTGTTGGTTTCTTAATGAGCTCCTTTTGGATCTCAGTGAGCATGGAAGCAAGCTGCCAGTCGGGATGTTGTGCTTGGGAGGCAGCAGGATGCAAAACTGACAGGCAGCACAGTCAGCAGTAGATAATGTATTTTAAAGGTACATCCTCATCAGCAGAAGAGATCTGAAGAGGTTGTGGAGTCTCCTTCTCTGGAGGTCTTCAAAACCTGCCTGGCTGCCGCCCTGTGCCCCGTGCTCTGGGTGTCCCTGYTGGAGCAGGGGGTTGGACTAGATGATCTCTAGAGGTCCCTTCTAACCTCAACCATTCTGTGATTCTGTGATCTCCCAGGGATAAGGAGCAGAGGGTGAAGGGGAAGGGATAGCAGGAAGTTTTGAAGAGCTCCACTTGGAGGGGGGAAGAAAA
>NW_020455653.1:0-30904 GCF_003342845.1 Nothoprocta perdicaria
AAAAAAAAAAAAAAAAAAAAAAAAAAGGACTCCTTTCACAGGAAAAAAAAAAGCAATTTGATGAAACTTCTTAATTCTATATTGATTGTTTCCACTGAAGAATCTCTCCCACTTTTTTCCCACTATTAAATATGTTTTCAAAGTAGTGATAATTCAATCAAGCATTTTTCTCTGAAAAGGAGAACCCACAAGATGYATCTTTTTTTCTTTATATTTTAATYGGTCAGTATTATTAACTTTGTTTCTTTCTGGAGAAATCCAGATGGAAATCACATGCAGCCCTCTTTATGCTTATACTTTGACATTTTTTAGGCATTTTTCTTTCTTTGGTTCCCTGTGGCAGAATCTGTTTCCTAATTAAGAGCCAATAGGGTGTGAAGGAACCAGATCCTGTCACACTCCATGAAGTCAAAGGAAGGCCTGGGACAAGACTCTGTCACTTTGGCGGTGGGAACAGGTAAGTGGCAACAGTCAGGGTTGACCTGCAGAAATATCAAGGTGGGAGAACTCTGGAGTTTAGGGACATTGATAAAGCCTTTGCACCATGAGGGTGAAGATTGTTGTACTCTGCTCTCAGAAGGACCACATCAAGGTGCCACCAGGTGACGGCACTCTTTCTTTTTTTGTCTCTTTTAATCACTCTTGTCTCACTCTGCTTCTTTTTTTTTTTTCCCCTTGGGATTTAAGGCACAGTTTGTTAGGGGAATTCATCTTTCTCTCAGATGGGACTGCTGGAGAAGACTGTGGGGAAATGGGACTGCTAGATGGGCTTTTTCATGACCCAGCTCAACCCTTTGGTCACTGTAACTGTGCAATGGCCCTTGCTAGTGTAATCTCTCACCGACAGCTACACAAAGGCATCCACCAGAGAAACATTCCACTCAAAAGGAACAGTTTTTGTGTGTTGTACCGGAGAAGCAYGGACTGTTCCCCATGCCAGCAGCGCAATGCTGACGTGTGCCAGCTGCAGACGTGACCCTGGTCGCAGCTCGCTGCTTCATCACCCACGTCGGGTGATGCTCGGAGGCGCCTACTGAGGTCACGTCACGGGCTGAGCTGCCCCATGTATCTGCCCAAGACCATACGTTTTATTCTTGCACCGCATGTGCTCCCGCAGGGTCACAGCGTGTCACACGGCAGCGGGTCACAATGGACGCGCCGGCTGCTAATCCAGAGTGGCACTGTGCATCTGGGAGCAGCAACACAAAAACATCGAAAAAATTTGGGTTTTTTTTTGTCATTTTCTAATCCCAGCAGTGGAAACCAGAGTGGTTCCCCAGAGCACTGCACTCACTGCAGTCGCCGGGAGGGAGAGACATTTCTTCTCCTCACCATGTTGGCTTGCACAGAAGGCCTCCAAAGCGAGTAATCTAGCTGGGCCATGACAGCAGGTAACCTGCTCTCRTCTTGCACTCGTGGAGCCTCCTCGAAAGAAACCAGAGGGCACTTTGCCTCCTCCCCTCCATCTGCCAACTGCAGCCAGCCCATGCACAGTGCTGAGCAGCTCTCAGAGGCTGATGGAAATAACTAGATTCCTAGAGACAGGGTATTTCCCCTCCCTCCAGCGTTGCTGCAGGAGTCTGTCCCTGCTTATTATTGGAGAAATTTCATAGCCTCGCAAGAGGAGTCAACCATCCTTACCCATGTCAGGAAAAATGCCCATGCTCTTACAGCCTGTGGCTCCTGGTCTTGCAGCTCCGGGTAATGGGAACAGGCTCATGGAAACCGTGTGTGGTTTGGTCACGACATTTGGCAAACTTTAAACTGGGACCCAGTGCTCTCCTAGAAAAGATGCCGCAGTGCCGGATCGATGCGGGAATTTTCAGGTGCTTGGTTCTGTGCTGCCTCGTGCAGGAGGTCGCGCAAGATGGGTGTGATAATAGTCTGGTCATAACATCTGCAAAAGTTTGCTGCAGTTTCTTTGAATAGCCAAGTAGCCTAGAAGGAGATAACACTTCTTTTTTCTTTCCTGTTGGCATGTTATCAGAAGGTATCAGGCTAATTGTGCACTTATCTGGAATTACAGTTATAAAGCTGTTCTAATAAGGCAGTAATTCATATCTGGAATGATTTACAGCCCGAGTCTACAAGCCCTCTGAACCCATTGACTCTGTTAGGATTTCCTAAGGAAGCGAGACATCGTCTCCTCGATGGGATGGTGCCTAACAAGTACGTTCTCCTTGCTTCTAGATTGTTAGCATTTACACAAAATATCACCAAGTGTCCTCAGAATAAAGGTGGTTTACATGCTAAAGACTTTACCATTTACATCATGCATCTATTCAACAACTCTGAAAGTCACCTCCTTCCCTCTCCCTGGGTGGTATGTAGATGATTGGGAGGAGCTGGAGATGGCAAATCCAATACACACTTCAAGCTGGCACGCTTAAAATTCATTTAGCATCAACAAAGGAGAGCAAGGAGCTTTTATAGKCCCTGTGAAGTAGTCTTAACCCAGGACTCAAAAGACAAAGCCTGCTGCTGAATAGCAATGTTTATTTTGCACTTTAACGTTCAAATCTTTCCACATTTGGAGGTGTCTTTCCTTTTGAACTGCTGGCACAAGTTCCTGTTCGCCTGCAAAACTCTCTTTTTTTTTTTCCATCTAACTCTTTTTTTTTTCCATCTTGCACTGAATCCCCAGCAAATCCACAAATATTCTTGCAAATCTCAAAGATATTAAGGCRTTAGCCCTCCCTCTTCGGACCTTTGAAGACAGCTGTGACTAGAATGATTTGGGAGTCACAGCTCGGAGTCTGAATAAAAAATGATGGGAAGCATTTTGCAGTACTGTAGCCAACACAATAACTAATTACTTATAGATTTTAGGTCACCCTTGAAAAAGACAAATACTGAAATAAATAGATAATCATTCGGCTCTACTGCTAACATTTTGTTTAAATACTTTGGGTTAAATTTAGCTCGGTGTCACAGGAGGCCAACTGCCTGCTCTGATGTTTGTTCCTGAGTGCAAGTTAAAGCAGAATTGGTCTTTTTGCTCAGATCAGAAACACCTGTTTAAAACAGGGGCTGCGAGCTGAGCTGAATGGCTGGTTGGACCTGTGCTGGACCATGCCCTTGGGAAGTGAGTTAACCAGGCATAGCCTGCAGACCTGTAACCTGTACCAACGGCAAGCGAGACAGAAGAAAATCCCRTGTTTCATGGTCCTATGCTGCCTTCCACTGTTACATTCATCAGAAAAAAAAAAAAGGGTAAGAAATGTGCCTGCAGATTGGTGCTGCTGTGGTTATACTCTAGTTCATGAGCAACAGGAGACTTTAGAAGAGACAGAAGAAAACAAAATTAGAACGCCACATATTACAAGATGAGTTCAACCTTAGATACACCCATTAAAATTTTTACATCTCTGACTGTCTCTTATATGAACAAGGAAGATGTCTTTCCTTCATTACACTTGATATCTTATACAAAGGCTTTAATGCACTTTTTCTTTTTTTTTTTTTAAAAAAAGGAACAACAATGCTCAGAGGGAACAACTTTTTAGGTATGAGCTAAACAAAATTGCCTTTTCTACAGTTTCAGCTGGAATCATCAATAATTTTGCTAGGGCAAGATGTGTTAGGGATGTGTTCAGCATAAACTTGAAGCTTCAGAAACCTAAAGGATTGGATTTTAGTTAGCAAAGATTTCACTTTTGATAATCTCTGGGTGCCTGGCTGGTATTTTGAATTGCAARCGACTTCTGTTGGGTTTCTCACTACACCCCATGGATTGCACTCCATGCAACCCAGGTCCCAGCACAGTGCCTGACAATATCTGTCAAACATTCAGCTCCTTGGAAAAGCAGGGAGAATAGCAAGGGAAATGCTGCAAATGACATTGTAGGGCTGCAGAAGAGCCCTAAGAGTGGACTTACTTGTCCCTATGAGTCCCAGGAGCTGAGATGCGCTCGGGACAGCCCTGGGCACCTGCCTGCTCCGTCCTCCGCTTATGCCAAGAGATCAGGGACAGGGGTGGGAGCATCTGCAAGCACCAGCGTTCCTCGGGGTAAGCACTCCTTTTTAATTAATTGTATCCCTTTTATCCATGACAGTGCAATTGCATTCTGCTTAACTAAATCTTTTTAATTGGTGCTGGGAGGGAATGATAAGCAAAGCTACATGATTCCTTACTAGCGACCACAGCCTGTCCGTGCGCTGGGTCGGGCTGGGGAGGGCAGGGCTGGACCAGGCACCACTGYCCCCCCAGGCACTGGTTTGGGGTCTCCATATGCAGCTAGTGGGATCAGCAGCTGGAATTGTGCAGATGCGATGCTGATCGGGAACTCGGGGCACATTCTCCAGGGCCTCTCTTGCAGGAAAACTCTCCAAGGGCCTGGGATTAAGTGACTTGAGGGGAATTCTTGGATTTTACCTTAAAGTAGAATAAAAGGGAAGAGAATAATAATAATAAAAGAACATCCAGGAGCAGCTCACGGGCTGGAGCTGGAGCTCCCCTTGGCGGCTGCTGGGCGAACACAACCCCTCGCCCCAGGGCACGGCGAGCGAGGCGCCCCTGGCTCAACAAGTCGGGAAATAATCCGAGTATCCAAAACAGCCTTGGAAAGGCAGGTGCACGGCTGCTTGGAAGGTTTAAAATTATTTAAAGACAGATTTCCCCTCTGCAGACACAAAATCACTGAGCAGCTACAGCTACCAGGCTAGGCCATGAGCTGGGCTAGGAAAGCCCAGAATACAGGGGGATGCTGCAACAGTGACAAACAATCCACTTCCCTGTCCTTGCAYGTGTGTATGTGTGTCCATCCATCCTTTCTTGGAAATACCCTCACGTAGCTTTTGCTTTCTTTTTTCCTGGATTTTAGAATTGTCCTGACATCTCTTAAGTTGAGACAGCCAGCTGCCACAGGAAACAAAACCAGCAACCATCTAAAATTCAGAGATTTTTATTAAAAAAAAAAAAAAAAAGAAGAAGAAGAAATAGAAGACAGGGTAGTATCACAAGGAGCAGTTCTGTGACCCGGCTCTTTGCAAGGCCACAGGGATGGCAGCTCGCATCAGTGTACATAGTGCCCAAGAGATGCTATAGGGTTGTGGCAATAGAGTATAAGTGATAGAGAAGTTAAGCCAGCACAACCAGTTCTCCACCAAGGAAAGATGTGCCTTATTAAGCTCATCCAGCTCATAGAAAAGCTGGGAGACCCATAAAGAATTTCTTCCTGCTTTAGCAATGATAATTGCATTTAAATAAGACAAAAGTTCAGAATTAAATCTAATCTAACCCCTGGCATCAAGCTATTAAATCTGGTACCAGTAAATCTGGTACCACTGCTTGGTTCTGGCCACCTGTTCTTCAAACTGGAGCTGCTATTTAATCAYAGACAAGCAACATTTCTTCTCATTTGGGTGAGCAACTGTCCAACTCCAGCAGCTTTAAAATATTTGTCATTCATCAGGCTTCCCCTATCATTCTCTAGCACAGGGACAGTGGGGAAAGAAAAAACAAAGTTTCTAGATCTCTTTCCTAAAGCCCAAGATGCTGCAAAATCAGCATTTACTCTAATTTAACATTACTTTTTTGTTTGTTTGTTTTTGATAAGTTTTCTGCAGTGTTACCCAAAGTGACCCTCCTGACATGGACATGACAGTAACATGGACCGTGGCAGCTCTGCCACCTACTCCTAATAGCACCATGCAGAAGTTTTCCCACTTATGTCTGAATTGTAAATCAGTAAAATGTTCCAGCAGTATTYAGGCAAACATGATTATGACCAATATTAAAGCAGACATGCACATTGTACTGTGCATAGCTATAGAGAGGCTTCTGGTCATCTGCCAAGTGTCAAACGCTGTGACAATGGGAAAGGGGAAGAGTTAATACAAAAAAGCCTTACAATTATGGTCTCCAGCACTGGTCTGTATGACATCTTCAATTAAGGCAAGAGCCATTGGTTTTTGGATCCATAATTTCACTCTGAAATTTTAATTAAGCAGATACTTTCCCCTTACTGCCTTACTGCTTTTGTTCATCGTCCTTTTGTTTTACTGAAGCATCTCTTCTCTAAAGACTTGAAAGCATTTAGTTCCCTAGACCATCTTATTAGTTCAAAGCAGTCTTGCTCCAGGCCAAGGAAACATGATCAGTGTTAATGGAAGGCAGGTGGCACCAGGCCCATAGGCACTTACTTTTCTACTTCAGCTTGTGACCATCCTTCTCTTCCAGAGCACAGTAATATTTGCATGCTGATTGAGCATCTGCTGTTTGCAGTATATATATTCACTTCACAGGAAGTTTTAGGTTCAACTTCATGACCAGGATAGTGGGATGCAGACAGCAGGACAGCTAAGGCCTAGCACAGTAGAACTCACGTCCTGGTATGGCAGCTGGGAGTGTTTTGGATGACCTGCAGATCTAGCAACTATCACACATTTGTGGAAAATTTAATGAATAGGTAAAAAATAGCAACGCCATAAGCAGAGACAGGCAGCAGCAGCCTGTACAGCACAGGCTGGGTAGTGGGTCAAGTGCAGTTGAGTCCATCAAGCACACTCCACACCGGCGTCCTCGTTGTGCAAGCAGTTGTGCACGCCCCAGGGTGACGCTGAACATTCAAGAAGTGAACGTTCAGTTCCTTGGCAGTTCACGTTATCAAGCCAAATTTCCCCAGAGCCTTTAAAGGACAAAAAAGTCACTGTTGGACAAGGGAAACAGGAACAACAAGAATACACATTTTTCTAACAACATCCTTGCTGATTGCAAGCATATGTTGGGTTTCATGGTTTGCTTATGSGGAAGATGAAGCTTTTTAGCCTAGCTTGAGCAGCTCTCAAGGGGCAGCTGCATCATCCCAAGAGGACTTTGTCCCTTGGAGACTGGTGTCTTTGCTTAGCTGTTTCTTGCACGAAGGACCTTGTTGTGCTGCTTCCCTTCCTGCGCAGGGAGCTGCTAGGGACTCACCGGCGCTGGCTGTGAAGGTCCTGACGACGCGGCTGTAGGCCAGCATGCGGCACACGACAGCGCCGTCCTTGACGTCCCAGCCATCGTCACAGATCGTCCCCCAGCGGCCCTTGTAAAAGACTTCCACACGACCCCTCCTGCCCCCTCCAGCAATTCGAATAAACAAGCCAGAGTTGTCTGAAAAGTCAAAGCAGAAGAGAGCTCTAACCAACCACGCAGAAATGAGGAGGGAAGAGAGGAGAACACCACCACCACCACAAGAAAACAAACACCATTGGGGCAGATGAAACAGCAATTGCTCATAATTTGGATGAACGTTCCCATCCTAGAGACTGTGGTCTGGGAGGGACCAGAGTCCTTGTAAAAGCAATGCACAACCCAGCCTTGGTGGCGGACAGAGCCCAGCCACACAACGGCACGGTGCGTAACCACATTGATCTGCTCGCCCTGCTCCAKACAGGCTCCAGCCAGCCAGGTGTGCTGGGAGACAGACTGGGCCTCATGTCCTATGACTATGGTTTCCATGCAGGAAATGTAGGGRTAGAAGAACAACTAAGTGCAGTACCTTCTCCTCTTTCTCCTTTACTCCCAGGCGCTCCCGGAGGACCTGTTTCAAACAAACAAACGACAGCTGTTTAGAGAAAATGGGAAAAAAAAAAAAAGTATGGCCACCACCTTTTTTCCTGAATAATTGTATGGGTCAGAGATAAAAGGGCTCCATTCCCTTGAGAAATGGGCTGTTGGAAGTGATTAAGAGATGAAAAAATATTACATGATAGCAGAGGGGCAAAGAAAGCAGGGTATCATATGGCAGTTTTCCCTATGTGACTAGAGTGAAAAGGGCAGTTTGCAAAAAATCTCATCCACTCAAGAGAAATGGATCTCATTGCCACTACCGTCTTTAAGATGACATTCCTGACGGCTTTCAGGATCTCCAGAAGGAGGTATAGTATCTCTCAGAATATTTGTAAGATGACCTACATCATAGATTTTGGCAGAGCAGAAATCACTTACACTTCTGTACAACTTCCTCCCCTGTACAAAGAAAAAAATTTTTGGGGAAAAACAAAAACACAGTATGCAATCTTCAGATCTGCAGATGCTACCTCTACAAAACATATCTCATTGTCCTCCCACTTTTATTTTGTTTGCAAGCACCCATGTATTGACAGTCCATGCAACAAAAAGGTGGCCGTTGGAGCAGGTTGGCACCACAGTCAAGAAAAAGCTCATGAGCTCAGAGACGCTCCATCAGCAAAGTTTGCTCTCTCAAGATTGCACTGAAGTGTTCTCACTGTCCAAGGTGAGGTGCTGTTACCAAACACTGCACATCTAGTGGGAAACATGGCAAACTGACAATGTCACCAAATTACAACTTCTGCAGAACTGCCATGCCTTGCTGGATCCCCTCATTATACCTGTGTATTCCACTGAGCCCTAAGTTTCAGAAGTTTTTCTACCTTTTCCTCTTCCAGTCATTTGAAAAAATAAAAATAAAGACACACACATGGGTAATTGGATTTTTGGAAACAATCTGTGATGGAGAGGGAAGGAGAAAGACACACAGTATAGCTCTACTGTTGTCCTTTCTGAAGGGCCCAGAGCAGCCCTTGYGTGCTGTGCGTGCTGCTGTGCATGCTATGGCACAGTGTAAGATCCCAAACACACCAGAGTGCCACAAACAGCCTTACCAATAGGTCCAGTATCTCCTCTTGCTCCCTTGGCCCCAGGTTCCCCTTTTGGGCCCGGCCTGCCATACTCCCCCTTTCTTCCTTTTTCACCAGTCGGGCCTGGACTACCTAGGGGAAAATTAGAAAGWCGATACCTATGTCAGTTTTCAAGGGAAAGCGGGGGAGCATTTCACATTGCCACCAGGAATGAAGCACTGCATTTAGAGTACTCTGCTGAAAAAGTACCAGAATAAATAACGCTATAGAACAAATTCTTACCTCGTGGCCCCCAGTCTCCCTTTGTTCCTTTTGGACCTGAAGGACCTAAGATAATCAAAGCCAAAATAAATAAGACAAGTATTTATTCAATATAGGTTTATACAAACCAATACTTAGTGTGGGTTTCATCCAGCCCAGTTTAGCTATCAGAACTATAGAGGTCTGTTTCTGAAGCAGGCATCTCCTTTCCCAGGAGACTCCCTTCTCCTTCCCATTCTCTTCTCCATATATTCAATGAAGAAGTATCCAAAATACAGASAGCAGAGAGTCATCTTGATCTTCCAAGGTTCACCTGCTTGTGGTCATTTGTATCACCTCTCAGGCTCTACTGACTGGATAGAGCACCTTCAGYGAGTGTAGAGAGAGTCTATACACATGAAGTCTGGCTTATCTGATACCTGTAAGCACAAGGTTTGGCCAAGAAGCTCTCATCTTTCTTATCTAGATATAGGATGAAAGCAAAAGGGTGCAATCCTGTGATCTTCCTCATTTCCTAAAGGAGGAGCTATGCAGGTTATGTGCACTATACAAATGAGTTGATTAAAAGGTTGACCAAAYCTGTTTTGTTCTCCTTTACCTGTCAGACCAATGCTTCCCTTATCACCTTTCAGCCCCTTCTCTCCTGCAGTTCCTAAGGTTAAAAACAAAATAAAGGAACAGACATCACACAYAGCAAGGTCAGTTTAGGAGAACAGCCAGTTACAAATTCAGTAACTTTGTACCTGGACTACCGCTRGGTCCTTGCTCCCCCTTCTCCCCTTTCTGACCAGGTGTGCCATCAGAGCCAGGAACTCCTGGGGGACCATGTTCTCCAGGTGAACCTTGACATTGAACACAAGTCATACATGTGAAATGCAAGCAAGCCATGAGGGAGCAAGAAGAGCCACTGCAAGACAGACAAATCACCAGGCCCTGGGCTTTGTGGAACGAATTATTCCCATGAAGATGAAGCAAACCGTGGTTCCTTCCAAAGTGAAATCCATTCTCACAGAGCCAGTCTTAACAGSACAGTGAGCAAGAACCCCCAGCAACAGGCTGTGGAGAATTGGGTCCTTGCAGACTGCCAATTATGAACAGCACAAGTGCCTTCCTAAGARCAGCCAATTTTTGTTCCTTCCATTTGTCTACACACCACAGGGAGGAAGATATATTCTTCATTACAGGATCCCCTTTCTCCCTCATTCTTATGTACGCTATGGGCATGGCATATAGTTTAGGCAACTTCAGCTTCAGAATGGGTTTGCAGAACTCCAGCATGTTTTCTTCATCTCCTCGTTATCTGTTATTCATGTTGGGAACTACTTCAGATATGGTTTTCCACGTCATGAAAAATATCATGATGAATACCACCTTTTGTGCAACTTTTGCATGGCTTACCTGCCTCTCCTTTCTGCCCAGGAGGCCCAGGCTCTCCCATGCCACCTGCAAGAAAATGCTGATGTCAGTCCAAGCAAGGCTTAACCAAGTGCTCAGCTAGTCCCAGCCATCCAGCACCAAACATATGTGCTAACAGGGAGGCTGTGTTCTACACTCTTCCCTTACCRTTGAAACCTGGCAGTCCTGTGTCTCCCCGCTCTCCTTCGGGACCCTTAGGTCCAGCGGGCCCAGGATCTCCCTTCTCACCCATTTCTCCTTTCTGTCCTTGGAAGCCTACCAAAGAGCAGAGCGCATATGTAAAAATCATACAACATYTGCCATTTCTGAAGCCAGTAGGCCATCTTCATCAAGCTTCATGAAGTGTGAGTTTGGCCTCACACTTGCATTTATCAACCAGTGGCATCTGTGTGAAACTGTAGAATGATTGGGCTGGACAGGACGTCAGGAATCTGTCTGAACCAACCACCAGCAATGGCCAACTGCCCTGACATATGTTTGTCAGATCTGGTCTTAAAGACCTGCAAGGATGGAAACTGCAGCTCCCTCGCCTTTACTTCCCAAACTATCCCTATCACTAGAGGGTTTTCTTCTCCAAGTTTCCACTACTAAAGGTCTATTCCTTCTCCTACCCACTTTATTCAGTTCCTGTGCTTTGAGGTTATTGCTATGGATCTCTTTACCCTTCTCTTCTCTCAGCAGAGTTAAGTGTGGTCTGACAGGGCTGAAGCGCCCAAAAGTGTATCTTTTAAGAGCAACCTCTYCCTTTTGCTCCAGAATTATCCCAGAGTCCTTGGCTCAGTTATTCCTTCTGCTCCCTTTCCACAGCTCTTATAAGCAAACACAGCTCCACTCGAGCCTGCAGGATCTGGTGACTTACTTCTGAGGAGGCTTTAAACTACTGATCCGAAACATCCATCCTCAGCTCTACTATCAACTATTCATGAAATTGATGAATAGGTCAACTATTGATTTCTTCAGCCATCCTGCTTTCAGCCTTTCCTCTCTGAGCGCAGCTCACAAACCTACTGAGCTGCAGTCATCCAAGAGATGTCCACTAATGGATGTTACATAGAAATAGAGGAATTATGCAATGCATTAAGTGCTATAAAAATGAGGATTGTATAAGATAAAGCCTCTAGAAATAGGTATTACTACAGTGAGCATATGCTTGTGCATATAGTTTTGCCTGTATTAGTTTATACCACGAAAAGCCTATTGCAAACATCACTGCCTTAATCTGAAACAGGCTAATAGTCGAATACTTGTGGCTTTTAATAGGCAGGACAGCTCTGTAGAGACTTCCATGCTTCAGGGTCAACCCTGAGTCCTCTTCCCCTAGCCCTCCTCTGGGAGCTTTGCTGGAAAGTGACACAAGTGAAAACCCTCTGAATCAGGTAAATTACTCTATTCATGCATCTCCATGAAGGGTTGGCAAGCTTACCTGGGCTTTTATGAAAATAACCAGACTCTGAAGATTTCACAAGATGTTTTAGTTGGAATTAATTTAAGCAGAAGTACATAGGGGAGAAAACAAACAAACAAAAACAAAACAAACAAAAAACCACAAACTTCAAAGTGTTGAGTCAAGCAGTCTTACCTGGAAGACCCATCTGTCCCTTTTGGCCTTGTATTCCTGGCTTACCGCTTGGGCCAGCAGGGCCAGGATCTCCTTTACTTCCCTTGACACCCTCAAGTCCTTGTGATCCTGCAWGGGAAATACCACATTTTCATGCTTTTTAGGGCACAATATTCAGTGACTGGTAGTATCAGCCTATGCAGCTCAGCTGGGGACATGAGCCAACCTCTGCTCTTGGTACACTTGAAAGTAGTGCTAGGAATCACAGGGAATCAGGTGACTGTGGCCAGTATGCTGGCCCTAAGCATTTATCAATAAAATAAGATTTCTTCTCTGAACAAGAGTTAATCTTGTTCACATTGAACACACATAGGATCGTACCATTCTGCTCCAACAGCATTGCTACCAACTTACCTCTGTGACTGAGGACAAGATTGTCCAGAAAGTCATGTTACAGCCATCCACAGAAACAATTTAGGGGTCAGAAATGCTTTACCTGCAATTCCTTTGTCTCCCTTGATCCCTGGTGGCCCTTGTGGCCCTGAAACATAAAATTCTTACATCAGCTGATACAACTCATCATCTATTCCCGGTAATGATTAGAAAACTTATTTCTAGTAATTTTTTTTGTGTTGTTCTGTCACCACTGAGCCCATTTTTCAGCTGGCACCCGGCAGCATCACTGCACTGCTGATGTCCAGGCTGACCACACGGCTGGGGACAGGCCACTTGACCAGGGGCCAAGCCTCACTGACCACAGCCTGACAGGGGCCTTTGGGGAAACTCTCCTGAGAAGACATTGAGCTACTGGGCTRTGATACATAACATGGCAGGCACCAAACAGTGTTTAGCCAGAGGTGGTGTTTTCCAGTGTTCAAAGTGTAGCCAGGGAGATGAGAAAACCCGATTTCTAAAAAGAAATTAATAATTTTCTTTTCCCTTCAGAAAAGTTCAGCACGGCCAAGAACTAGGGATGGATAAGATACAGATATGACTCAACGAGGATTGCATCTCAGATTATCATCACAGAAATATTGGTTTTTCTGGGAATTGCCTGGTCCAACCTCTGCTCAAAACAGGATGGTTGCCAACATTAGATCTGTACTTGCTACMCTCTCACTGGAGACATTTATCTCCCAGAGTGGGTGTAATCCYAACCCAGGAGATCCAGGGCCCCCAAGCAGTGGTAGCAGCTTTGACAGGGCTGCACAGGCCAGCAGGCAGTTCCCTAGGGACAGAACAGAAGATCCCCAYTTTTCTGCTATTTGTTACATGCACTGTTCAGTGGGATCCCTATAGAGCAGAGGCTGATAAAGTCTCCTTGAAATGTGCTGTGTGAGACAAAGCCCAGTTACACTTAAGTCATRGGCAAAATATAAGCCCTGTGTAAATAGCTTTCTTCTCCTTTCCTGTTCTGGTTGTATTGACTGACAAGGTCTTGTACAGATGTAAAATGCTTAAAGATATTAGTTGGTGAACTCATCTTGCCTGCGTCACTTGATCATCAGTAAAACATCACTATCATTGACAGCAGGTAGGAAAAGTGAAATAAGAAAGCAACTGGCTCCTTTCTTACCTGCATCTCCCTTATCTCCTTTCTCTCCTGGAAGGCCAGGTGCTCCTGGTGCTCCTGTGGGGAGATAAGCAGACTGAGAAGGATGTACCATGGAACAAGCTTCTGCAGATGTCTGCAGTATGTTCTAGGGCAGGAAAAGAGCACAGCTGTTGCATGAGAAGCCACAGGTACTGATTAATTGAGATGCTTACTGCATGCTCAGATTGTCCCATCATGACAACACATCTCCATCTGGCTCTGCGGAGGGGCTCATCCCATGGCAACTCCACAAACTGSTGTTGGTACAAATCCTACAGGTGCAAATAACTCCTCACCTGGAGGTCCATCTCTTCCAGCTGAACCTTTCTCTCCTTTCAAGGCACCAACTGCACCAGGAGGACCTTGGGAACCCTTTTCGCCTGGATCACCTGGAAATGGAATTAAGGGGACAATTTAGTTTTTCTTATTCCCTCTGAGCCATGGTACTGCACAGAGAGAGAGAGAGAAGAGAGAGGTGAGTGGGAGGAAATAAGTCCCAGGGGGTTGTTTCCATGACTTACCTTTTTCACCTTTGTCTCCTGGGATCCCTATTCCTAAAACAGAAAAATAACCCTTCATGTATTGCTCAGATAACTTTCAGTATTCACTACATCTTTCCTATCCTTTGTTTTGTGTGTGTTACTGCTTACCCTGTGACCCAGGCTCTCCTTTTCTTCCAGGATCTCCTTTTGGACCCAGGTCTCCCTTCTTGCCTGCTACTCCTTAAAGATAAATTTCACAATACAACAAACATAAGCAAAAGGCTGCAGGTCAAATGCCAGATTCACTGAAGTCAAGGTGAAAACCCTATTGGTTTGAATGGCCAAGGTCACGATCCTACTCCAGCATATTTCTGTGTTTTCATCTCCCTTCCACCACCTGTTCGGGCTGGCTAAATGTCTATTTCAGGATGCTGCAGGATACTTCAGAAAGCTCTGGAGAGCTCTTGGTAAATCAGCCAGTTCCCAAGAACCAGCTCCACCAGCTCCCCATTCCTTCATGGCTAACGAAGGATGAGAGCAAGAACTTCACAACTCACCTGGGGATCCTTTTTCACCTTGGCTTCCTTTCTCTCCTTTAGCACCTAAGTCAAACACAACGACAGCCGTCATTTCCCAGAAGCCCAGGACAATTCTGCTTCAGCAAATCTGACTTTAAATGCAACATTAAAAGCAGTGGTATTCCTTCTAAGTTTGAACTGAGCAGGAGACAATCACTACTCAAGGGAGGTCTGAATCTCAGCTCTAGTCACCATGTCTAAAGCTCATCAGAATCTGGAAGTCTCTTTCAGAGACTTTTTCACTTAGAAAGGTATCTGAAACTGCTCTCCATGAACACTCCCAACCCTGAACACCTATGCTGCTCACAGGAATTTGTACAGGTTATTGTATGCAATGATCAGTTCCAATTCACTTCCCCCCATATCATCTGAGCTTTTCTGGCCAWGTAGCAGTGAGGGGGCAATTTCAAAACATTGGTCACTCTACCACCCCTTCAAGCATGCAGCCAGGCCTTGGCTTCCAGTACATGAGACAAAAGGTGAAGCAAGTCTTTCCATTTCCAGAGAAATGGCTTTCTGCACACTTTGTGTGATATGAGGCTACAGACTGAATTCTCAAATCCTCACTTCAGTTTCCTTATGGAAAAAAAGAGGAGATTTTTAAAAATAAAAGGAAYAAATTACTTATATTCCTACATACCTGGTGGACCCGGATCTCCTTTCCTTCCAGGTTGCCCTGAAATGACATTTAATGGATATTTCTCAGTAATTAACATTCAGCAACTAATGTACCAGAAGGAGGGTAATATGTTTTAGGGCTCATTTGAGCCCATCACCCCCCAGTCAGAGCCAGGACCTACAGCAGTGGAGAGCAGCATGGAGCTGTACATGCTCCAGGAGCTGCCAGGCAGTGGATATGCAGAGAGCGAGCTGTCCAGGGCCGTGCACACATGGAGACACATGCACAGAGGGGCACGTGCAGGTAGCCAGAGAGGTATTTCCAGCCAAGGTGTCAGGAACCAATGTCTAACCCCAGGTGTTTAAGTATTACTAATTAGAAGACATGAAGAGCAATGCAATAGTGCCCAAATCTTGTCCTAGTTATCTGTCTGTCTGAAATAGCTTGCTCAYTCTGTGGTACTTGCATGGCTCTTGGGACAAGTGTCACAAGACTTGATGGGGTTAAAGCTTACCCAGTTTTGGCTCATCTGAGGRACCTGCCCTCTGCTGTCTCACACAGAATGACTGTAGCTCTCAGGCATCACAAGGGCTTCAGGCTTTGCTTGTTTTACTGATGTATTTGCTTCTCTCACCGTAAAACTGGCAAGGCAGAAGGCCACGGAAAAAGGAACCATACCTGCAGTCAAGCTGATGTTGTTCATCATCATGATCAAGTTTTCATTGCTGCTTTTAATTATGTTGATTTCCTCTTCCAAGTTTCTCATCCAATTTTCTCCAGATCTCATGTCCCCCTCTATGTAGTTCTTCTCCAAGAGAAGTTTTTCTGCAAAGGAGCTTTCCAGCATCTCTTCTGAGTGGGAGGTATTTCTTCCTTGAATTTCTGACATCTCTCTCTGTATCTTAAACACTGAGGAAACAGAAGGGCCATGCAATAAGCCATGCCTGTCTGGGGTGGGCTGGGCAACGTCTCTCCTGCAAGATTGTTCCCCAGTGCCTGTGGGAAAGGTGGYTGTGTTTCCACAGGACAGAGCTAAATGCTCTCAGCTGACCCAGGAGGGTGTTTTTAGTGTGTTAGTCTTTGCCATCACCTCCCTGCAGGCGCTCCCCACTGCCCAGTGTCCCACCTGCCCATCCAAGAGCAGTGCTAGGAGGGCAGGACGGAAAGGACATCGCAAAGGGATATGTGCTCTGAGCGTGAGGGGCTGGAGGTATTATGCTGCAAGGAAGAGGGGTGCAGAGAAGCAGGACCTGGGGCTCCTGTGCAATAGAGGGTAGGGGAAGACAGGTCTGTAAAAGAAAGGAGAGCGCGAAGGAATCAGAAAGCGCCCAAGAGGGAGATGCTGGAGGACRCGGCAGGTCGCTGGGGTGCCTGGTAGCAGAGCCACACTCTCCAGGCACCACGCAAAGGTGCAAAAGGACACCCAGCAAATGCTGCCTTTTTCAGTGGAGCCCGCAGTGAGGCCGGTGAGTTACCCTTGTACGCCAGAAGCGCTTGGCCAGCCGTCAGGAGCAGCAGGTAGATGGTGAGGGCTGCCCGAGCACAGCACACAGAAGGCTTTCGCTTGCTCCGAGGCTCTGAAACCCAACAGTAGTGCAGTAGGCATTCTCCTCACACCTCTCAATGCAAACTTTACAGAGAAAGAGAGCAGCCCCAGCCCTTGGAGAAGACCAGGTCCCACCACAGCAGTACCTGCTTTCTCTTTTCCCTTGACATGCAGGTGCTTTGCACTGCAAGTCACACTGCGCAGGCTCTTCCTAAGCTGATTTAGCCAGCTTGTTTCAATCAAGGTCCAATCCAACCTCTAACAMCACAACTACAGCAGTATTTTCCTGTCTGCATGAATTAACTCCCTACTTTCATTGCATTTATTTGTCCCAGGCTGCCATTCAAAGMGGTTCCATTAAAGCACACACTATCTTCCAGAGTGCTGGATACACACACACAGTGATAAATGTATCAATTGAAACAAATGAAAAAAGACCTGAATGACAGAACAAATGAAAACGAGTCATAATTTTTAAAACAAATTGTCACCAGCAAACATAAAAGAAAAACTACTACTTTGAAATTTGGCCTTTAGGGAAGGGGGGCGGGGGGGGGGGAAGTGTTTCAGAAGCATGAATAACTACTTCAAATAAGCAATAAGTTAGCCTTAATTGAGTTTTTTTCTAAAGTAATATAATCAAGAGTTTAAAGGCTTAGCTTTAAAGAGAGCACAATGATTTAATTAGTTTTACAGTAGAATGCCCTACTCAGCAATACTATATTTATATTCAACTGAAATTCGTAAACTTACATTTTTTTGTGAGATCTGACAATTTGGATATCTCCAGCATTTAGGCATGAAAATTTCACTYAATGAAATTAGGCTTTTTAATAAAACAGGGAAAAGAACTAATATTTTCTGATGCTCAACATCAGCTTCTGCATAGAAAAGATACTTCCACCGACTTCTCTTTTTGCATGGTCAGTTAATATAGCAGCAAATGTCACTATTAAAAAACATTTCAAATGTAATAGATTTTTAAAATATATTTTAAGTGCTGTTTTCTTCATAGACCAGATAAAGTTATGTCGAGCCCTTTAATAAACAAATAAAAAAACCTTACCACTTATCTGAAACGTTGTTACAGCAGGTGAAGCAAACCGAATCTTGTCTGAAAGAGTCAGAGTGTTCATATCCTTCGAATTTTCCTCTCCCTTGTGTCCATCTTTAATTTCCATGACAAATTTCTTGCAGCTAACCTTAAAAACTTGCCAGATTATGGATGACAAAGAAGGGGGTTCCTAGCTGCTTGGTGACTTGATATGCTTTCTGATACACTTTGCCAATTGCCTCAGTTTTTATATAGTGAGGACTCTGATGTGGTAATTTGAACAGTTCCTCAAAACTCACAGCCAGGACATGCAGCTTYCCCCATGTACTTGCCCAAGGCACAAATGCAACTGAGCTCCTCAACATTGCTACAAGGCACTTAGTGGGTCATAGACACATGGTGGCTGTTTGACTCRATGCTAACACAAGTCAGACTCCTCCTACAGCCAAGGTGTTCAGTTAAAGATTGGCCTTGAGACCCATTCCCTAGGAAAGGAGGCCAAATGGTGAGCAGTAGTAAGAAAAACTCATTAAGTTGTACCAGCATGARAGTTCAGTAATAGTGCGTGATTGAAGCACAAGGAGGAAGAGTATGCACAGGATTTGGAAGGAAAAGCAAGAGACGGGGGTACGAGGAAAGAAGAAGTCTGAAGAGTCTGGAAACTGAGTGAGAAGAGCCTCTAAACAAAAGCCTCCATCCCCTTTGCAGACATTCTCTCCAGCCTTCTGTGTCCTCCTCAATCTATTCTCTACAGATACAGCTTCCACCATTTCACCACCTCTTTGGTCACTTCCCCTAAAGCTCACAAGCATGGTCCTTACCTTAGCATTTTAATTCCTCTTGAATCTAGCTGGGCAAGGTGCATGACCCAAACAACATGCAAGAGTTGCAGGCAGAGAGTTCTATCCCAAAACACAACCGGACAGCAGCTAGCCTCATCTCTAAAGCCTAAGAAGATTTTGCAGTCCTCCTCTACACTTTCCCTTCAAACATAACTGCACAGCTACAACTCAACTAGCCACTAAAAGGTAGGMATGGGGGTCCTCTGTTAATATAATTTTCTGTTACACCTGGCAAAGTAATTGGGATAATTTGCTTCATTGCAAAGGGCTGAGATGCCCTGCTCAGTGAGGGTGCCTGGAGATGTTAGCACCCATGAGCCAAGCTCCCCAGTGACTACCAGGATATGCACCCTACTTGAGATACTCTGCTTGAGTAAACTCTTTGAATTTTAAGGGRAGTGATATTCGTTATGACCAGATAAGTGTTCACATCCAGCCTCTTTCTGATGGTTTTGGTGGTTGAACTAAACACTTGGGTCTGTGCAAGCCTAAAGCCACCTGCTGCTGATAGCCTAAGGGTTTAGTTGGACACAACCRCTCTGGAGTGGCCTAGGCCGAGGGGATGGGATTCAGCTGTGTGCAGGCAGTGGGCTGATTTACAGCAGAATGGCTTTTAACAACACAGTGGGACTAATGCATGTTCCTTCAGAAAATATTAAAAAAGAAGTACCTTGCAGCTGTAGTTTTCCAAAAGCCATTTCAAAAGGCATAGGTTAAGACAGATCTATGTGCCTGCTTCCCTCAAAAAAAAATATTCAAGGGTAGGTTTTTCCTATCTCATTGCTTTGCTGTGGCCTCTTCATTTGACTCTTCATGGCCCTGGCGACATGTGTGTAAAAGTGCTCTAGGTGCTCTATATTGACAATCCTGATCTGTGGTGCTCCAAGGTTCCAAGCCCAATGCCTCATTTCTCTCTTTAGGAAAGCTCAGTAGGAAAGGCACAATTCCAGCTTGCCCTGCCTGTACAGATGTGGTTGCCTACGCAGGTCATCAAGGCTGATTCTCCTCCTCCTTGCACCTTATTTACATCAGGGCAACTCCTCATGTTGCCAAAGTCACATAGGTCAGGTGAGCGATCACCTCTAAGTTTTGTGCCCTGTTTCCATCTAGGTGTTGGCCCATACACACACATGGCAGATTTCTCACAAAGAACCTTTTTTTTCTGTGCCCATGACTCAAGGGGGTCACTGTCATGCCAAGGTCATCAGGATCACGTATCCATGCGCTTGCTGAGCCTTGGGGATCGCTCGTGGTGGCTGCCGTCCCTCTTCTTTCCATGATCTTTWGTTACTTGCTGTGCTGTCACTGCCGGCAGCAATAGATTGGCTCTGATTGTGCAACGGAGGTTACTAAATCAGGAAAGGGAAAAGAAAAAAAATGCTGATTCAGTGCAGCCTCCTTGGGCGGAGGGTTTGCTGAAACGATGGGATTATTAATAGAGCGGCGGTTTCCAGCGCATTGACGGGCACGTCTGTCAGACCAAGCAGCCCCCTCCAGCAGCCCTCTCTGCTGGGAAGCACTTTCCCCTTTGATACTATTCCTGCTTGACCTGAAAACCCTCTGCTGAGATCTCTAAGCTGGTATGCAGCAGGTTAGCGGGCAAGCCCAGGACACGGTGCCTTGGCAGGGATGCTATGGGACATCCATAGCTGGTGCTTGTCGGCTGCTGCCATGGGCACAACCCTTCCAGACAAGCAGGAAGTCCTCATGGGTGAGGCTGTCCCCAAGCGCCAGGAGCTTCTGCTCTTGCTCTTCAGCCCCGGCCATCTCCTGGTCAGGGCTTTGTCGCAGTCCCAGGGCAGTGCACCCATGTACGGTGGCATTTCCCATATGAGAAGACATCCTAGCTCAGAGGTGTTTCTCCTTGTTTATACAACATGATGATTTCTGCCAACCCACTTAATGGATTCCCAAAGGTCAGGAAATGTCCTAGGGATAAATGGGTAGAGTTCAGAGAGCCATGCTGACCTTCCAAAGGTGGGAAAGAGAAAAGGTAAGGACACAAACTGGCCTGAAAAGCCAGGGTAGCAGCCTCCACCATCCTTACAGTCTTCTCTGGATGTCCATGCAGATGTCCATGGTTGGAGCTATACAGCCGCCCTGACAGTGGTCAGCCTGTGCATAAGACTTTACCCTCTTTCACCTGATTTTTCTTTCTTTTTCTCTTTTTGGAATGGATGGGGTTGGAAAATTCTGTCATGCTGGTAGGCTGCTTGGTATGAACRTGTTTATCTTAAAATGTCACATTTTCCCCATAAAGGAACCAAAGTCTTCAGAACTCCCTAAGATCTGGGAGCACTGCTGAGTTCAGGGCATGGGAGATGTGTCCACTGCCAGCTGAAAAGGCGCCAGGTCTGATGTCTCCCTTGCCAATGTCCCTCTGAATTAGGTCCCACCCCTGCCCTGCTCAGGCCTGGTCAGCACATCCAAAAGAAAATGAGAGGATGCATGCCTGARGAACAAAAATGATCTGGTGCCTGCAGTGCCCCCACGTGGAAGAGAGACAAAACCAACATCTGAACAAGTGCAGTTTGTGCTGCAGCACAGAAGCAAAGCAGCACCTGGACCCCCACACAAGCAAGGACCTCGTTGCAAATAYTTTTGGATCCTGGGTTGCCAAAATCGAGAGTGGAGGTGATTCTTGAGCAGGACTTAGTGAGACCTTCCTGCACAAGGAGCCCCATTGCCCACCAGCTGAGCTCCCTGGCCCCGGCTTTGCCTCCCTCCATGTGCTTTTCCCACATGTGCCGGCTTCCCGGCTGCCTGCGGTAGCACCTGGGGACTCCCACGGGACCYGGGAAGAAGCTGCTGTGCTAAAGCAATAAAATCCCAGGCCCTGGCTGGCTGACATTTCTCCTTTCTAGCTTGATGTGTTGCTTGTCTTTGTTGTAGAGATTGAAACCAGATTTCTTTCCCCTCTCTGAGTTATATTAATTTGTGTTTCAGCAGAACTTGCCTCTTCTCCCTTTCTTTTTTGTTTTTCCTCTCCCTTTAGGCTGGATCCAGCTGCACCATGAATTCAAGAACCACCTGCAAAACATTTTAATGACTTCAACCTGCTCTTTGAGGTGAATTAATACCAGAGCAGCCTCCTCCACATGGTGAAATAGTTGGGACTAGCTAAGGAGGCCACCCTCAGAGATGGAAATTTTTTTTCATAAGGCAGATGCTCCTGAGAAGCACCTGGACATGACCATGCTCCTTGTTCCGCACACAGTCATCTCCCATGGCCCATCTCCTGCGGTACGAGGAAGAGTATTGCCCATGGGCTGGGATCTCAGAGATGTGATGTATCTAAAGCCGAATTAAAGYGAACAGTAATGAGATGTGCAAAAATGCAAGTGCTGTAGGAAGCAGCCACRTGAGAAATGGGTTCACGCTTTTAATGGCCTGCTATAAACAACACAATTAGGCTGAAGGGAGGCATCTCCCAGGGCACCGCTCCATGTGTCAGCTCCGAGTTGCACAGAGGGATTAGTCAGCCCCTAAGGCTGCCTGGTTCACTGGGATCCTCTCATTTTCTCCATGCTTTTAAAAAGACCCCTCTTGGCACAGCTCCCTGTGTTGCCATGTCCTCCTTTCCTCGATCCCTTGGGCTTTTGAAGTCCAAGGATCATTTGGAGTTTGATAACTAACAACCAGCCACATCAAAGGATGCTGCATTTACCCCAAAGAGCGCTCATACATGGAGACCAGAAGGGAAGACCCTTGCCTATCGGCTGAGCTTATGTGAGATGCAGAATCTCTGTAGGAGTACCCTGGGGAGCAGTCGTTCAGCAGGACATTGCTGAAGTTTGTTCTCAAGTGCTGTCCTTGCRCTCATGAGCATCCCAGCTCCCGTGGCATCCCTTAGCATTCATCTTCAGGTAAACAAATTAAGAAGCTAATACTCAGGCTTCCACCAAAAGTCACCCAAGCTGGCTTGCTGCTGATAAGGTTTCTGGCCCAAATTTCCATATCCTGAGTGCTACTGGCAAGCAATTCATTTTGAAAGTCCTTTAACTTGTGACCATCCCATGCCACTTCTTCAGTGAATGCACAGAGCAACTGTGTGACATCAAGTGTCCCAGGCCCCATGTCTTGGCTTTTCCCTTTGAATCCTACCCCCACAAATACCTGTGCTCATGTTTTTCTGTTCTTTGCTGTGCTCCATGTCTCTGGAAGCCTAACCCTGATAGGACCGTGCTGCTGTCCGGAGCTTTGGAGCAAGGCTTTGCACAAAACCTCTGCTGCTTTCCTGCTACTTCTCTGCTTGATTGCCAGTGATAGCTGATTCTGGGTGACACTTGCTCATTCTATTTCTAGGAAGTGATAAGTTCAAATGTGAAACCAGAAGCATCAGCACATGGAGAAAATAGGGGGGGAAAAAAAAAAAGGCAGAAAAGGAAGAGATCTCTTTATTGGGAGCTTTATTGCTATTCTCCGGAACATTGTCCCTAGAAGAAGCCACAGCCAGTTTGCAGTCATGGCACTGCTACTCGCCAGGGAATAAGGTCCTGCCTCAGATCTGTATGTGGTGTTTTCCTTCATTTAGGGCTGTCCTGCCATGAGCATCTAGCAGAACAGGTCTATGTAAGGAACAAGAGACACTTAAACTGGGATAAAACTTTCCTTTAAATGCTTTTGGATCATTTTCTTCTATCTAATGAATGAKGCTGCAAGTTTCCTAAAGCCTGAGGAACTGCATGACGCTCAGGACTTGCTAGTGACTAGCTAGCCCTAGATGTCTTTTTAGGGGAAAAAAAATATTTGCACCTGTTTTGAGCCTTTTGTGCCTATTTCCATCACCATTACACAGCTTCTTTTGGAAACTAGCTGGGAATTCCCTTCCTCTCGCTATTCTAGTGATGACAGATCAAGCAGAGCTGTTTTTTTGATGAATAAAAATAGAACTTGCCCCATGGCCCTGGCCCTTTTCTAATTCCATCTCTTTGCATCAAACATTTTTTTTCCCCCCAATGGCAGTTGGAATGCAGCAAGTCTCATATTTGTACAAGAGTTAGAAAAAAGACCCAGAATRGCTTGGGCAGAGTGACCAGAGCCTTCAGCACCACCGATTGCTGATCTTGCAGGTGTAAGACAGATACTTGAGCAGGGTTTTAACAACAAGGCACTCACCAGAATATCAGATGTCCTGGATAACCCATATTGCTAATACCCACTAATAAACGCCTGGGCTTTCTAACATGCTGATGAAGTCAGTGTAATTGTCACATTCTGCAGTTTCTTTCTGGACATTCATTACAGCTACTGTCTTTATACGTAAATGAAAGTAAAAGAAATATGCTCTAAGGCAAAGGGGAGAGTGTTTTCCTCCAGGCGTCTTGAAATGAGGCTGTGCTGAACTAGCAGCAGGGGAGAATTTGCATYGGGGTCAGGAAAGCAGAATAAATTACAAGCTGACCTGCTCACTTCTGGTTTCTTTTCCTCACCAGGACTGGTGCAAGATTGCTCTCTGCAAGGCTGTGCTGCTGTGGCTCCTCCACTGCAACCGATGGACGCCTCGGGCAGAGCAAAGGAGCCTSTTATTTATAAGGAGTTTCCACCTGTGCCTGTAGTTCCTGGCCCTACATAAATCCCATACTCTCTCTGCAGAGATTTGGAGTCCCTGCGTTTTGCTTTTCTTCTCCTAAGCAATAGCACTGTTGGATTCTTCCACCAGCAAATGAAGAAGCATCTGCAATGCCCTTCTCTAACTGAGGACCAAGCCCTTTAAAAGAAGGCTCCAGCTTTTTTTTTCTCCCATTTTCATACAACACTAGACATCTTAGCCCAAGGATCATCTGCCCAAAGCAATGACAGACCAAAGAATAAGTAATTGCCAGCATAGGACGACTCTCTACAGAGACAGTAACTACTGGAAATAAAAAAAACATAATTCTTCATCAGCTCACCCTGTTCTAACCACTGACAAACCCAACCAAAGGCACAACTTAAGCGAAAGCAAATACTGAAAACACATGTGCATATGTCCTTTAAAGAAACAAAATGTGGAGGAAGGAGAGAAATCAGTTAGAAATAGGTTTTCATTATTGGTCAAATATTTAACTCTAGCCCAATAAAATAGTAAGATCTGCTTGCCATTATTTGCTTCTATTAACAAGTCAGATTTTTTTTAAATTCAATACAGCACTCCTGATGGCACTGAGAAATTCTACATGAAAGTAGCTGATTTATATTCACAGTTGTGTTTAAATTAACTTAGCTGGTGTAAATGCCCACGTTGTACATTGTTTAATATACCTGAGGCACTTGCAATAGCCAGAATTTATAGCCTCATTCCAAGTCCGTTAGAGTCAAGTGGCAGCTTTTGATGAATTTCAGTAGACTTTGGGTCAAGAGAGTTTGAGGAAATATGTAAGAGGGAAGAGGAGTTGCAGAGATAGCACCAAAACAGAGGGTTTCCTTGCCTGCTTTTGGGGTCACGGGAGCAGAAGGGCACTGAGGATATTGGCTAGAAGTCTCGTAGAGTTTTGGTGGTCCTCACAAGTCCTTCTTGATGCTCTTCAGAGACCAGAGTCAGCATGGTGACCTGGGGACCTCCTCGAAGACATGATGAGGGCCTCCCACACCTGCTCTTATTCCTTCTTGTCCAAGATTTCAGCGTTGGAACTGCAGAGCTGGGAAGGTGTGGGATGTGCGCTGGGTTTTCCAGCGCTTGGCGCATGGAGGATTGATAAGGGAGGTCAGCCCAGTGGGTTGGAGGCAGAGCCAGATGGCCTCACGCCCATCCCTTTCCTATCCACATCTGAAAGAGATTTGCAGCAACCTCAAGGCAAGGCTTTCAGACCCCTTCCTTGCCAAAAACATTAAAAAAGACATTGCAAAAAAATTAGAGATTCTCATGTCAATAAAAAGATATGGCAATTGCCTTGGGTTTCTATCTCTCCTAATTTAATTAAATTGCACCATTCCACCTGGCAGGTAAGCAATTTTACCACAATGTAAATGCATAGCTGAGTGGCTTGGACCAAGGTGCCAYGTGTTAATCATTACCAGGTTTTGTCTGAACAACATCAGTCTTGCAAGGATCTGCTTATGAAATCATACCTTTCCCATTAAGCATGGTTTGAGTTTTGAAAGGGAATTCAGATTGGCTTGGCACGAACCTTTGTAGAGGGCTAAGAAAACCTGGRAGAGAAGACCCCTGCTTTAGGTTAGAAAGAAAGTAACCTGCCTTCTCATTTGTGGTGCATTTAAAGATCCCTGCTTAAGGATTGTGGATTGATGAAGTGGCCCTGGGTGGGGAGAATATTAAAAAAGAGGTCAGCATGCCAATAAATGCATATGCCAGAAATCAATGCATTAGATGCTATCCCATCTAGAACTATTGAGAGAAAGCTAAACAAAGACATACTTTTATAGAGAGAGACAGTCCAGTGGCTGACATCATTAGGGAAAAAATGGTCAAAGCAGAAATGAGCTTGAATTTCTGAATGTCACCTCACCTTCAAGGTTCTTCCCATCAGCCAGCCAGCTGAGTATTTGAAGAACGAGATCCAAGAGCATCTCATCTCTTTATAAGGCTTGAGCTTACTGTTTTTCTCTGCTCCTTTCCCTACCCAGGCATCCTGAAGCACCAAATTAAAAGCCGCTTTTGAAAATTTGTCCCCACTTTTTTTTTTTTTCTCTCTCAAAATTAACAGCAAGGAGAGCAAAACCCTAAACTGAAGTGAACCAAAAGAGGCGCAAGGTCACAGATTTCATCCTCCACCTTGAATATGTGACGCTCCCGACCCTGATTCCCCTCTAACAACAAGCAGATGGGAAGCTCGGCACAGCTCTACACTGGCTGCATTTTTCAAGAGCAGCAGAGCTCAGCCTATCCTGCAATTTGTTTCTGGTGGGACTGCTGGTGAGGAAGGGGAAAGATCACACCTCCTGGTGGAAAGCAGAGCCAGGAAATCTCTTGGTTGCGGCAGTGTTTTGTCAGCCTAGAAACGTTGTTGGTAGAGACAATAGAGTTTGGCTGGCAAGAAAAGCCCCAACTGGCACATGCAAGGTCTGATATGATGACCCCAGGGGCCTGACCCTATCAGGARAGGGGACATGCAGTGTGGATGGTCTCAGGGTGTTAAGCTCTTCCTTGGGGTCCTTGTTACAGACTCGGGACTCAAAGCTCAGCTTCCTCAYCTGTCAATAAATACCTTGAAGTTCGCACATTTTTCTACCAGTTACTTACACAAAACCACTTTTTTTAGAAAAAAAATATTTTTCTTTTTACTTTTTCCTGAACATTGGCTTGCAACACATACAATAAAATAAGTTTAGTAGGTATAAACATCTCCAGCCTCAGGAAACAAGCACGTCCTAGTCCCATGCTGTGTCCTGGGCTGACATTAAGGTCACATTATGTAACAGTGATATGTTGCATATACCAAATAGCAGGGGAGAAAAATTTGCCTTTCCCCTTGCAGCCCAAAGCAGCCCATGCATGCCCAGCAGCTGCTCCGCTTACACAAATCAAAGCATTTCAGCATCCTGGCATAAACAGAGATGCAGCCTTCCAGGGAGAAGCTGGGATGGGGAAGTCTCAAGTTTACCCCTTCGCAGTGCAGATCTCTCACCTTCATTTTTCCAAATTGATTTCCTTCTTTTAAAACCAATGCAATGATAGTCCTTTTCCAGGGATTTCCTCCTCCACCCTCTACCTCCTCAGTGCAGGCCAGTGCTGTAGCCAGGACAGCTTCTGGAGCACTGGGTTAAAAGAAAAACACGATGATAGCCGGAAATTAGAGTTTGCCAGGGTCCCTCTTGACTTTAATTAAGCTCGTTGTCACTTTGCTGAACTCCCACTCGCTTCCTCTCCTTCTCTCTGTCTTTATTTCCCTGCAAGTCTGCTCAGCAGCCTCTTTAACCAGCTTGCAAAGCTCAAATTTTAATTAAAGTCATTCGCTGCTTTTGAATGACTAATAACCTCTTATCAGGCCTCGTGTTACAAATAGCAGGCGAATCACCTTCCCTCCCACTCTTCATTAGCCTGCTATTATTTTTTTCATGCTGCCCACCCTGCCAAGACCCTTCCTGCTTTAAAATAATATGAGAACAGGCACCTTCCTTGAAATATAATTTAGTTAGCTGAAAAGGGCATAACTTACAGGAAAAGGCTAATGGATGAAGATGCACCTGTCCAGGAGTGCCCTGAAAAGTCTGGCTATGAAGGAGAGTAGTTTATTAAGCAATTTTCAGCAAAGTAGGGAAAGGCTCTGTTCTCCCATCCATAATCTGAAAGCATTTTTTTTTTTTTTTTTTTGGATGGAACTATGGGAAAGACATTGAGGATGTAAACAATTCCAGACTATTTCCATTTTAATGCTCTTCCTRTTTCTCTCCTGGTTTAGTTGCAGAGAGCTTTGGTAGCACGGGAAGTCCTCACTGCTTAGTGTCCTCTGATGCCTCTGTCCTTCCCTGTGGAGGAAAAAAAACAGCTGAGATGAGCAATAGTAGTTGGTTGGGGGGTTATTAGGGAGTTTTATTGTTTCTTTTTCTTCAGAAAAAAAAAATGCAGCGACAGTTAAGAAGAAACCCAGTTTGCAAGGGCAGGGCTGGGTGCRGAGAGGCAACAACCAGTGCAACTCAGCCACGTGCTTTCCCTGGGAAAAAACCCACTGTGTACTTCCAAATTCTGCAGGCAGTAAGAATGGAAACTGAACTAGAAGGATGTTTGAAGGAGGTTTTGAACTTTCTTSACTGTAAAAAGCAACCAAACAACAACAACAACAAAAAAGAGTGGCTTTCTGGGATATATATATATACATATAAAAAAGTTAAGTGCCTCTAATTTTCTGGTGTATACAAACTGTCTCAGAGAGATCTACAGCACCATGGCAAAGAAATCCCAGCCCCTGCCAATGACATGATTTCCAGCCATGACGCTAGTGTTTCATACCACACGGATGAGCGAAAGAATAAAGTGATAAAAGATCAAGTGCTGTATTTGATGATTCATTTTGGGATGGCTGGGCCCAGCAATAAAGCAGTCACAGATGAACGCCTTCATCTCCTCGGCTGTCTGTAAATAAAATAACAGGTAGGGATAACTTTCTCTGCTGCAATCTGAATGTAACTTTTCTATCGCGCTCATAAAGCAAAATCTAGACCCTGGGCACTTGGATAGAGTGAAAATACTCATGAAGTATTTTTATATGTCTGCTATAGCCCAGCTCCTATGCATCTTATTTCTTGTGCCTTCAAGCTTTTCTTGCAGGCTTCAGCATGGGGATCTGTGGACCACCCGTAAGAGGCTCCAAAGGACAACTTAAATGGCAGAGAGAGGGTTTCAGGAGAAACATGCACTGATTTAGAATACACTTGTTAATTTGCTGAGCCCTATTCAATCTCATTCAACTCCTCACTCAATATATGGGTATAAGAGAACCCATTGCCTCAGAACTAAAGTCATCAGTAGCTCATCAAACCTGTCTCTGAAAGTGACCAAAAAGAGGGACTGAGAAAAGAGTGGTAAGAACAGAGAAAAAACAGAGTATAAGAACATATTTGCAGTATTTTCTRGATGTTGTCTGAGCCTCTAGCTGTTCAAGGACTTCCAGGTATTTTTATTTATTATTTCCAAGTATTTCATGTATTTCCATGAACATGTGCCACCTCTGCTTGAACCTGCACCCTGTTGGAGGACCCTCAGCYTCCTCTGGCCAGGAGTCCCCATCCCTGCAGCCCCGTGTGAGAAGCTGCCCAGGGGACACCTGGCTGTTGGCGTGAGAGGTGCAGACAGGGACAAGGAGGGCAATCTTAAAATCATGAATGCAGAACAAGTAGCTCTGAGAGAGCCTTAAGATGACTCCTGCCAGGTGTTTCTACAACCTGCTCTTAAAGCTCAAAGGCCTCCAAGCCAAGGACTCCAAGACCTCCCTGGGTAAATCGTCCTAAAGTTTAATTAACTTTACAGATAGAAAGTGTGTTTCTTTTGTTCTTTTTTTTTTTAATTTCTCTGAATGCCTAATGTTAAGCTAAATTGCTATGTTAGTATTGCTAAATACTAAGCTCATTCATTTTCTCCTACCCTTGGTAGATACAGAGAGCATTTGACTGCTGCCCTATTTATAATAACCTCTTACATATTTGAAGACTATAATAAAGTTCCCACTTCTTCCACGGAGTGTCACCACTGTTGTTTTCCTGTGCYGAGTGTGTCAGCCAGGGCACTACCCGCTGGTACCTGAGACAAGGTCCCTGGGGCTAATGAGCTCGTGGCCAAAGGCCACCAGCTCCAAATGCACCTGCAGGGATTCCAAGGAGCTGTCAGCTGTGGCAGAGACCCCAGGCTTGGTGGAGGACAGGTAATCCGGCAAAAGTGAGACCTGGCACTGGCGACGAGTAGTGCACATGACAGCAGAATATGTGAAATTAGGGAACAACCTCCTGCCCTTCCTCTCCCAAAGAAAGAGCTCCGACGGGTTTCCTTTCCCGGAACCCTTGCCTTGGTCACAAGGGTTAGTGCACTTGAGGGAAACGTCCCCTTGTTGCTTGAGGGTTGCACTGTGCTCTGGAGGACACAGGCTGTGACATGTGCTCGGGGAGCTGGGAATGCTGTCCCGCTGTCCCTGCCCGCGGAGGCTCCGGCTGCAGCGAGGTGCCTTCGTGGACGGGGAGGACGGGCGTCTGCCTCAGCTGGAGCCAGAGCGCTGAGCATTAGAGCCCTCCAAAGGGAGAGGTTTGCTTAATCCCAGGGCCTTGCTGCTCCCCTTCACTCCTGGAAAAGTCTTTCCCTGCAAAGGGAAAAGCCTTCAAGCTGCCAGCACCAGGCTGCACYTGCTCTGCTGCTTCCAAAACCTTTAATGCCACAGGGCTACACAGTGGACCAGCAAAGGGGAAATTCCCAGGCAGTGGACTACATGGTTAAGTGGCTATTGGCCTTTCTGGCCATGAGGAGTTGAGCAGCTCATCCGGATACATGAAATCAGCCCTGGCCGGAGCTGCCGTTCAGCATTGTAGCATCCCCACCTTGTGGTACGACGCCGGACTGCCTTTCCCAGCAGCCGATATCCTGGCAGCGGAGCCGCGGGATGCTGACACAGCTTGCTTGGACGTGGGCATCTCGGCTCCCACTAGGCTTTCATTGCAACCAGACACAAACATGTGCTCCACCTTGCTCCAAAACAGATGCGAGCAGGTAGGGAAGAAAGCCCTGGTGAGATAAAGGAAGACTTGATTTTTTTATCTTTTTTTTTTTTTTTTTTTCATCTGATGCTGCCTAACTCTTTCCTTCTGAAAAGTTCAAATATGCACTTCTGAGACCTGAGTGTAAGTTTTATGAAGATTCAAAATATCATCAAAGGATTCCCAGAGGCATTACATAGCTGACCAGGAAATATCTGTTAAAATATGCTTTCTTTTTTTTTTTTTTTTTTTTT
>NW_020455653.1:30967-40225 GCF_003342845.1 Nothoprocta perdicaria
GAAAAAGATGTAGCCACTTCTGGCCCCTTGGTTGTGATCTGGGTACCCTCTTATCCTCATTAAAAAAAAMACCAAACCCTCTGGTTACTGATGAGCTCAGAGAGCTAAAGCATGATCTGTGATAAAGCAAACATAAGAGGTCAGAGACAAGCAGATTTTCTTCTCAAAGCCTTGGAGGTTGCTCAGACGCTGCAAGCATCTGCTGGAGGATAACTCGAGCTGACTTCCCCACTCCAGGGCCCTGCAAGATCTCAGCAACTTCCCACAAGGTGCCGTAAGCCCAGGAAATGCCAAGCAGAGATGGAAACCTGGCGAGGTGGGAAGGAGGTGCAGACAGGAGCTGGCTGGTTGGAGGCTCCGTGTGCCCGCGGCGGGCAGAGGCGCTCCAGGACCGGGGATCACCAGGGCTTAGGAGCTTCCTGACATCCGCGCTTGCCGGGGCTGGCTGACACGCAGCGTTACGAGCCCGTTCTTCAAAGCATTCCTGTCTTTACTGTCGGGGCACCAAATGCCTCGCACAGCTGCTCGGGAGGTCTGCGGGCCTGGGTCGGCGTCGGCCTCGCCGCTGCACTCTGGGGATGAGCGGGCCCAAAAAGGCGCTGAAAGACATTATCTGCCCCGGCAGCCAAGGACGTCAGGTTCTGGAAACCAGAGACTAACCACATAAACTGGTTTCTTTAGCCAGGCAGATGCTGGGCAGTTCAACTTTCTTGATTATCCTTGAGCGTTTTGAGGGTTACGTTCTGCTGTGAGGAAAGGCAGGCGAGGAAAGTCTTGGCATGCCAAGGCACCAGCATCTCTTGGGAAGCAGCTCAGAGAGCTGCAGCCTTCCAAACATGGAGCCTTTAATCCCCATATTTACATTTGCATCACCATGAAGAGCCATCCATCAGCAAAGGCCTGGTCCAGCAGCTGGCAGAGGCCTCCCTGCAGACATACCATTGCAGCTATGTAGATACAGCACCACTGCCTGCCGCGGGATTTATCTCCCTGCAGCACGCATCCTCGCCACAACGGCAGCCAGAAAAACGCCTCCTCGGTGGCCATAGCTGCATCCACACTGGGATTTTTCTTTTTTCCCTCCCTGTCTGAGCCATTTACCATTCGCACCCTCTTGGCATGAGGTGAGAGGGCTGCAGACCTCTGTGCTGCTRATGGACTGGGAAGCAAACACAAACACGATGCCTTCTCTGTGGGCCGGATCTCGCCCAAGCCAAGTTTTCCCCATAACATTAAGGAACAATAATATTTCTTTGAAGCTCCCCTTTAACATCTCTAAAACCATGCTGGRTAATGCAAAGGTGAAAGACGTCATGGCCACAGTAACCTCATAATGAGTGTGGAAAGATAGTCAAAGTGCTTGAGCACTGCAGACTTAGTAAGTCAAAGGGCTTTGAAGCCTGCCGCACTCCGACTTCATTTATCCTCCCACTGGAGGATGAAAAAATTATAATATGGAAGCTCGGAAAAGCGAGAACTGTAGTCCATGAAACTACAAAACAGATACGTGCAACAATAAACCAGCAAGTGGGCATGAAGCTCGCTCAGGTCCTACAGCTCGCTGCTGTTTTGAGTGCAGAGGTTTCAGATTTGAAAGCTGTACTRAGAGGTACAGATCTGCACAAACAGCAAGCTCTTAAATGAAATTGGAAGAACTGAGACGAAATCCAAGCTGAGCCCATGTTGCACATCTGGAGATAGAAGCCAGAAATATTTGGGACTGTCCTAGAGTGGCCTCACAGACATCCTACATCTCTTGTGAGACTGGAATTCACTTTTTTCCCTTGGTGCCTGGGGTCTTGTAACCCCAACTTGGGTCACCTTAAGTGAATTTTTTTTTTTTTTAATTATGATAATTATTTTAATATATGTAGCAAAATAAGAGAAAAGCCAGTAATGAGAGCTGTGGCAATAACCTGCATGTTWGCTTGATCCTAAGGCTGGCTATAGGTATAGCCGTGTTTAGCCTTTCTTTTGGTGGTTCTCACGTGCAATATCCTGTCTGGAAAGGACAAGCACGTTCACAGGCTGCTCTGCTGGTCGTGTTCCATGCAGCACCTGCCTCTGAAGTCCAAGGACCTAACTTCTCCTTGCTGCAAAGGCCACAGAAAGAATCAGTTTGATGTGATGAGTCAAGAGTTTACACAACATCAGCCTGGGATGGCAGTTTCCTTTCAACAAGAACAGATTCCTCTGGATATTCATTAAACTGGGCTGACTGGTATTCCCGTTCCCATGTGTATACACACATACCAGACAACAATCTCCTTAACAACCCACAGATGAATTGCTCAGCTTATGAATCTGCCAGAAAACACATAATTTCCCCCATCAAGGAATGCTGCTTGGCACATCTTCAGTATATCGCTTACGCAGCCCTCAGTCAACCCAAATGAATCACCCAGCAAGATCTCTTAGGCGAGGTTTTACGTGATTGAGCAGTTCACCCTCACCAAAAAAGCAACCACCATTGAGTCTCATCTCAACAGCAAAAGTTACTAATAAGCAGGTATTACTCGGATAAGACTTGTGTGGCCAGCACTGCTGTGGGGTGAGCTCAGCTGTCTGACGTGGGCTCCATCAGTAGAGGCAGCACAGTGGGAACAGGGGCTCACAGGCTCAATCCCAACCCACATGTCCTACTATATGTCATGTTTTACCATTTATCACTCTGATTAAGATTTATTAGTATTTCCTTGCTGTTGTCCGGGGCTGGGCTGGTGAGGCTGGTCCCTATCTGCGTACCAACCTGCTGACCCGTGGGGTGGGTGGCAGGCGGTGGGGCAGAGCCCCTCACCCGGGGCTTTTGCTGGCTTTGTGGCTGTCYTTACAGAAGCCGTGTCAAGGGCTTAGCTGCTCCTTGCTCGGAGACGCYGCCGATTAGCTCGAGGACGTTGAGGGCAGCAAGCTGTCTGATCCAGCACAGCCAGCCATTGTGCTGGCCACCTGGGAAGTCATTTTTCATTGGGAATAGATGCTATCATCCAGATCGGGATGAATTATGTAAGATTCTTTGGACCACAGACAGGCGAAATGGGGCTGCAGCACCATGTGAGCTCAGCTAAGATTTCCCATCACAGCGTCCTGGTTTTGTGCGCAGAAATGGTAACTTGGCTCCCTTCCTGCTCGAAAACATTTGTTTGGATGTTCTGAGACTTTCTCGAGTCTGTGGACCCCCGCCATAGGGTGTTACATGGCTTTAGATAAGAAATCTCCATAAAACTGTAAGCAATGTGTCTTCTGCAGTAAATCCTTCTTCTTAGGCAGCAGCGAAGCAGTCACATTATGTTGCCTTACATTTCAGCCCACCTGTTGCAAGGAAGATGCCAAGAAAATTATACACCAGTGGGAAAGTGTAGATTACATATATGGCTTGGTCCCAGCAAGAGTCCGTGTGGACACGGGATACACGTTAAAAATCACATTGCAGCTCGCTGCGCAACACGAAGGGAATCCCTGGCTAGACGGGGAGGAAAAGTTTTTCCAGCATAGATAACGCAGCGGGAGCCACTGTCTTTCCATGGAGAGGCATGAGGATTAGGTGGGTGCAGGGCAGATGGATCCTGCAGCACTCGGTGCACAGAGTGGCCCTGCTGAGGTGCCCAAATTGCCTGAGACCCCTTCCATTGTGGCCCAGGGGAGAGGGACTCTCACAGAAAAGCAACGAGGTTGCCCCCAAATACAGCATTTATTAATGAGTCTGGAAATAACCCACTGCTGCTGAGGGGCTTTAGTGCCCCAACACTGTGCCTTGTTTGCCATGGACCAGGATGGTGCAAGTCAGCATGGGGACATGGATGGGACTGCTGGGGTCACGGGCTCCCAGCCATCCCCTTTCCAAAGGGATCCSTCTCCAGGCAGCCAAGGGGGAATTGTCCCTCTCACATTGTCCGAAAAGGCGCCGGAAGACAACTTCCCTCCTGCCCTACCRCATACCCAAGGCTGAGATACATCTGAGAGGACATTCCCCTAAAGGTGCAAATCCAAGTATGAGAAATAGCGTCAAGGGAGCCAGCGGCAAGCGTCTTAACCCGGCAGCTTTGCTGTAAAAAGAAAAAGTTGGGAGACTGAAACAGGCTTGGACGTGCAGCGGCTCAGCTGTGATAGCCAGCGAGAGCCACAAGATGTCTCTGGAAACCAGCATTTGTGGAGGAAAAAAAAAAAAAAAAAAAAGGCATTAATAACCCCAGGAAAGGGGCCCATTTGCAGCCGTGAAGAGAGTTGACCCCAGCTGCACAGTGTAAGCCTGGTTTCAAAGCCACCCTCCCCGAAACCTCCTCTTCATCACTGGTTCCCCCAGTTGAGGGGCAACCATGAGGCTGCACCCAGGGTCCTTCCTCCTGACTCGTAGGAGAGACGTGGGTCAGTAAATTGTGGGTGGATTAAAAGCACTGGTGATTTTTGAAGGTGCTGGAAGAACAGGGCAATATGCACATTGGAGAGCATGTTCAAGCATACAAGTCACTCGTGAGGGTCTGGCAGGAGATGCTCTGCACCTCCTGGGAAGGTCTTCGGAGGCACAGAGGATCCTGGAAAGAAGAGCCACGCAGGCCTGGCTTTCTCTCAAAATGTGCCTGGGTTTATGGTTTCAAAATACACCAACTCCTATGGGATTGCACCATCTACGATGGTTCCAGCATGCGGGAAGCCCCGACGTTCATCACCGCCTCGACACATGGCGAGGACCCGGGGCCGTGACTCAGGGCTCACGCGGGAACTCCTCTCCGATCGCAACCTCCRAGTAAACAACCGGGGAATTGCAGGGTGGGAAGGCCCAGCTCAGGCCAACGCTGTTATTAAGAAACAGGCAAAGCACTAGCCCAGCACCATAACCGATGACTCACAGCGTTTTACAGGAGAAAACAAAGCTATCTTTCAATGGACCACGTTCAGAGACAGCGGTTGCTGTAAACTGGGAAGCCTCTTCAGTGTCCAACTAAAAACATGCACTAAATAAAACCTCATTGGCCACCGGGCTCAATGATCCCAAACATCGTTTCTTTCAGCATTTGTTTTCCTTCCTACAAATCACAAGGCAGTCATTTAAATTAATCATAACCAAAATTATGGGGATAATGGGATTTTTAATGAGATGTTTCTGGCTGTGGGGTGCCTTTACTGAAGCTCATCCTCTGCGTGCTAGTGCTTGGCAATAACACAATACTGTGAAAACCCTATTAGTCCAAATCCACTGGGACGGCAGGACCAAACTCTATTCTTATAGTGTGTTTAGGAGAACTCCCCGGGGACTAAACTCTTGTTACAGCTCCGTATTTGAGGCACATATGATATGAACAGCATGAAAAACGATCAAAAATAATAATAAAAATTATGTACTCAGTGTCTAATGACATGATTGGAGGAAGAATGACTGTTGCTGTACAGACACACCAGCAAAATTTGACCCATTGATGGTCCTCCTTGCAGCTTCTGAAGAACAACTTCTGAAGGATTATTTTTCCTCTCCAGATTTTAGCGCAGCACAAGTGTCTGCAAACAGAGGTGAGATATTGCGGGTCCCGATATTGCATGTGGGTGATGGCATAAGGAAAAAATTGCAAAAAAATCAGGATTTAGTAGGGCATTTCTTGGTGGCATTTGACTCTACTTTGAGCCCCTGATTTTCCTAAGGTCGTCAGTTTTATTGGTCAGGAGATACTGATTTCCCTCCACATGTGGTAGATTCAGATGCAAAGACCTCCTCCTGAAATACTCCCTATGCAGAAAGTCTTTGCCCTCAAAGACTGAAATCCCACAGTACACTGGATTTGCTGCATGGAGAGGACCTTGGTCTGCCATTCGGCACCTCTGGTTGCCTGGCACGAGGGATATTGTGCATCCATACGGCAGGCAGGATCCGGCTCCATGCCCTAACCACCCTTGTCAGTGCCAGGGCTTCCCATGCAATGACACAAAGCTGCAAACGCCAAGTCTCCTGAGTGAAAAAGAATTAGTAAAACCCCATATTCATGAAATATTGAGAGCTAATTATATGTGCATCGGAAACCTCTGGGGGAAGGGAGATGGAGGCCTTTCATTAGACAGGAACTGGAACTTTTTCATCATTTGTCTAGCTCAGGAATGCGGGGCTGCTGTCTGGAGAGGGCTGTGGGATTTGGCTGCAGGGCTGGGTGTGCMGGTGAAGTGCCAGGCTATGGAGTGTTTCTGTTTTCCCGTGGTGTGTCTTGGACAAGGCTCTTGGTGTGGTGGATCRGCCTGGGGTGCTGGCTGCGAATGTGCCTTGCAGGTGGCACCTCTTCCAGTGCTTCCAAGGCATGGCACGTCTTCCTCGTGCTGCATCCCAGGTGGGTTCATAGCCCTGTCCCCCACACGTCAGAAAGTTCATGGCTCCTCCTGGGAAGGGACGTAGGCTAGTTGCTTCCAGGATGTCTGGAAATTGCCTGTGGGAAGTCCGGATCCCTTGCTTTTGGCACCTCATTGGATACCTCTTCTCTCCTTTTGCCACAAGAACGGTTCCATTTCTAGTTGTTGCCACCCTGACAAAATTAAGACCAAGATCAGAACTGAAGAATAAAAAAAATAAATAAAAGAGAGGAAATGGGGGAAAGGGGAAGTTTTTAGTGCAGAGCCAGAGGTAAATGCACAAAGCCAACCCCACCTCGGGCGGGTTTCCTCCCCGCGGTTCGGCAGCAGCGAGACCCGCTCCGGCCCCGGCCCCGGCCCCGGTTCCAGCCCCGCTCCGGCCCCGGTTCCAGCTCCGGCTCCGGCCCCGGTTCCAGCCCCGCTCCGGCCCCGGTTCCAGCTCCGGCTCCGGCCCCGGTTCCAGCCCCGCTCCGGCCCCGGCGCAGCGCGGTGCGCTCCCTCCGGCCTCCCCCGCTCACCTCTCAAACCGGCGTTAAACCCGCTTCCCCCCGGACCCCCACCTAGGACACCCCCGCTGCTTCCTAGCACCTTTTGTTAGAACCGCAGGGCCCGAAACTTAATTTTACCGGGGTTTTAAAGACAAATAAATACAGACATGCCGGCGGCCCCGTGATATGCCCAATTAGTCCAGAGAGCCGTAGAGTATTACGATTTTTTTCCCGGCTCCTTCTGTTGTTCAAAATACCTTCTCGGCTGCTCTTCTTGACTGGGAAAAAAAAAAATATAAAATAAAAATTAAAAAAACACATTCGCCCATCTTAAACAAGGAGTGAAAAGCAAGAGGTCATAGCAGTTGCGCTTGGCTTTATTTGCTTTTGCTATTATTATTATTATAATTTTCGAAAATTTTGGAGAGCAAGGTTTTCGATTGCTGAAATAATTGCCTGGGAGAGAGATTCTTTAATCTACTCATACATTATTGACTTGGGCTCCAATATTTGGCTTGCTGCTTTTTATCGCAAGAGGATCACGTACGAGAGTCTTTTGCATAACAATTTTTAAAGAGGACACATCCTTATATCCAAAGTGGACGTGACTTGAATTTTGCTGGCATTTGTCCCTAAAATGACCCAATTCCGGTTACTGCCACTGGGCAGCAGTAACATTGCATCATTTCTCCAGGCGATAGACTTATTTTGCTTTACTCTCTGCCCCTTGCCCTGCTCCACACACCCCTTAGATAAAAAAGTAGGCAAAAAAAGGCAAAACTCCCCTGCTTTTAAAGCTGATTATTTCCTCTGGCTGCATTTTAGCCATATGCACACCGTTTTCTCTCCTTGGGAAGAGATGAACAGAGAGGCGCAGCAGCAACACGGCTAACTAACGCCCAAAGTTGCCAGAAACGGTGCAGAAATAAGCGCCTGCAACGAAATCTCTCCTCGAGCGGCAGCTCCGTGTCCGATTCCCCAGCCACCTCCCCGACGGTGACCCAGGAGCCCCCTCCGCGCCTCTTAAATATATAAATAAATAAATAAGTAATAATAAAATAGCACTTCCCGGCCCCTCTGGTCAAGTTAAATCCAGAACAAAGGAGGGCACCAGCACAAAGGGCTCCCCCCTTCCCCGGCTCCCGCTGCCTGCAGCGCGGCCCGGCCCAGGCCGCTCCGTCGGGCCGGGCCCGGGCAGCGGCCGGCGGAGCCCTCGGTCCCGGCTCCTTCCCCTGGGCTCTCCGCTGTTTCGGGGGCTGCTGCGGACCCTGTTCCGTGGGGGCCCAGCTGAGCCCCCTCCCACGCGCGACGCTGCCCACAGCACCTGCGCCACCAGCGAAGGGCTCGATACGGGCCCGCCGGGCTCCGCAGCGGCGCCCGCGGCCGGGGCAGAGCGGGGAAGGGGCCCGTGGGCACTGCTGCCCACACAAGCCCACGCGCGGCCCCACGCGAGAATGCTGAATACATGCGCGGGTGCGCAGCGGTGCAGGGCGGGCGCCCACAGCGCTGCACGCGGGTCCGCCCTCTCCCGCGCGGAGCAGGGCGCGTTTGTGCAGCGCTGGGCACTCGCGTGGGCCCGAGCCCGCGTCCTGCGTGGGCAGACGGGAGAGAGGGAGCCCAGGGCAGCGCGGAGCCGCGGCGGGGCCCAGGACCCTGCGCCCGCCCGTGCGCGCTCCCTGCGCGCCACGCGGAGCGGTCGAGGAGGGGAGGCAGCGCCTCTTGCAAAAATGCCCCCAAGCCCCGAGCCACACACCCCCTTCGATTATTTATTTATTTATTTATTTATTTATTTATTTATTCCCCCTAGCAGACACAGAAGCAGGGCGAGACATAGGTAGGGAGAGAGGGAGGAAATTGAAAACATTTTTAAAAATGTAAATGGATGTAAGCGAGTCTGACACCTCTTTGAGGAGTAAAAATGAGGCGCACGGAACAGAGCTGGATGCGGACTCAAAGCGGGCTCCAAACTTTCAGACCTGCTGGCCCTGTGCTTGGGAAGGGACGGGGGAAGCTGACCCCGAGCGGGGTAAAGCGGCTTCGGAAACACCTCCTGTAACCTAAACCAGATTGTCGGGGAGGCAGATGGGGCTGCAAAAGAAGCCACTTGGACTGCTCGCCTGCCGGGAGGAGGTCGCTGCCCGTCTCGGATGTTTTTTCCCTGCTGGGGCAGCCAGGGAGACGCGTCGCCGGGAGCTGCTCCTTCCCGAGGCAGCCGATCCAGGTGATTTGGGCTGCTGGCAGCGAGGTAGGGTGGGCTGCAGATGCGGGTGGGAGGCGGGGGTGGGGAGGGGGCGCTTGGGAAACAGATGGCAAGGGGGGGTTGCACCCAGGCCACTGGAAATCAGCGAGTCCTTTTCTTTTCTTTTCTTTTCTTTTCTTTTCTTTTCTTTTCTTTTCTTTTCTTTTCTTTTCTTTTCTTTTCTTTTCTTTTCTTTTCTTTTCTTTT
>NW_020455653.1:40750-45637 GCF_003342845.1 Nothoprocta perdicaria
AGAAAGAAAGAAAGAAAGAAAGAAAGAAAGAAAGAAAGAAAGAAAGAAAGAAAGAAAGAAAGAAAGAAAGAAAGAAAGAAAGAAAGAAAGAAAGAGGACACCAATATTACTGCTCAGAACAGCAAAGAGACTTTTCTCTCGCCTTCCCCAGAAACTTCCACGGGATATTTTTGTTTCCGATCCCTCATGGGATCCCTTGTGGGAGAGGGCTGAGGAAGAGAAAAATGAAATGAATAAAATTAAAGGTCTCCCTTCGCTGGGTCGCCGAGAGCCGGGCCGCGCCGCCGGCCGGGCGGGCGTCCCGGTCCAGCTCCGCGCCCGGCCGCGGCCGCGGGGGCTCCGGCCGGGCTGCGGCACCGCGTGCGGAGCGACCCCGCAGCTCCTGCCCCAGCGCGGCCTCCAGCCGAATAAAAGCAGCCCCTTCCTTCCCCCCTGCCCGCTCCCCGCGCTCGGGCACGCCGAGGCTGGGAATTCCCGAGGTATAAACCGGTGCCCCGAAAAAGTTTCGACCCGGGCCGTTTCCAATACCTATTTACCAACGAATTACACTGCTATTATTGCTCTCAATGAAGACTGAATCCCCAAGCGATAATTGAATTAGTCTATTGAAGAGACTGTCAGGTACAATGACGTGGTATATCCCGCGCATTTCCCAGGGTCTATAGGCTTTGGGGACCCGGAATGTATAGTCTGACCTTACAGCTCATAATAATAATGCTGCACTTGTAGCAGAAATCTATTCGTATTCACTTTTAACAAAACCGCTGGTCAGCCAGTCCCTGTAGGAAGGATGAAATCTATTGTATTAGAACAACTCATTTATGTCCTTCAGCAAAGGCCCCAATGAGATCTGATCTAGACCTAGAAATAGGATTACCACAGCGTATATTAACCACGTTTCTATACTTCCTTTTTCCTATAAGGGCACTGAGAAAAAAATATATATAAAGATTTTTGATCCGATTTCAAATTTAATTTTGACTTGAAACCCCTTTCTGGAAGAAAAGAAAAGAAAAGAAAAGAAAAGAAAAGAAAAGAAAAGAAAAGAAAAGAAAAGAAAAGAAAAGAAAAGAAAAGAAAAGAAAAGAAAAGAAAAAGAAAAAGAAAAAGAAAAAGAAAAAGGCAAAACGGTCTTTCCCGACGGTGGGCATTGTGTGGTGGGGACAAAGCGGTCGCGCTGCCCGCGCCCCGACGGGACCGGCCACGTCCTCTCCGGTCCCTTCGGCCGCCTCAGAGCATCTTTCCCTCCGCGGTTTGATTTTTTTTTCCCCCCTCCTTCGTCCCTCCAGGGTTGCGGACCTCGTTGCCAGCCCCTCCGCCTGACAACGCGCACCTGGAGGAGGATGCCCAGAGCATTAGCGCCCATCCACGGCACTTCCGAGGGGCGCGGAGCCGCCCGCCCGGCTCCCGGCGAGCAGAGCCGCCTCCCGCGAGCACCTGGGGGCTGCGGAGGCTCCGGCGGCTCCGCGGGGCTGCGGCGGCCCCGACGGCAGCGGCGCGCGGGGCGGCCCCGACGGGCGCCTCGACACCCGCAAGTCKCAGAGGGAACTTTTCCCTAACAATGGATTTCCCCCCCTCGCTTCTTTTTCAAACCCTCTGCCCTCAAGACGCAATGTAGACATATCACCTCGATTGCTGTAGCTATCTGCAAGCCGCAGTGTAATATTTATCTATCTATTTAGATAGGAACGGTGGCGGCGAAAAAAAAATATCCAGCCTGAAAATATACTTCGTCTTTTCCTTTAACCCCTCCTCATTCATCCAGCCGCTCCCCCACCCTCTCCATACACAAACCTACTCAATTTATAGCGAAGCCTTTAAAATCCAGAACAGTTTCCAGAAGAAGGGAGGACTCCGGATGAAATCCACCCCCCCGCGCACACAAACACACCCGCATCGCTCTTCCGCACCCCCCCCCAGCGCACACGACGGCAAATTAAATAGTTAAAAGCTTCGATTTCTCTCTCTCTCCCTTTTGTTACCCAATTTTGGAACATTTAAGGATGGGTGTGTGTATTGTATTCAATAATAAAAGCTATAGGGCCGCCAGGACATTTATCATCCTATTACTGTAACAAATCCGGGCTCCCAATACATGAAAGGTAAAATGAATTACCGACGTTAAGCCGTCAATAAAGTCATTTCTGTAAATGGTGTCTCCGAAGGACTGCAGCATTATTCAACTAGCTTTATCAGCAGCTGGGAAATTACGTGAAGAAGCTCGCAGCGTGTAATATGGCCCTGCTTACTTTGATTAAGCGTCTTGCCAGGGAATAGTGACAGTGCTTTTGACCAGGTTTTATTCGCCGTCCTGTGATGAACGCCAAGCTGATCAGGCGGAATGAAGAGTAATTAAAACCTATAAATTATCTTTTGCAGGCCTTCTCAAGGCGTCTCTTGCAGGAGAGATAAGGCAGCGAGCCCCCATTTACAGCGCTGAAAGGGACCGCGGCTCACAAAGGCTACGTGGCTAAATGGGATATTGATAGTGTCCTAATTAGAATTTAATTAAGTACCCACGCTCGCTTTTGGGATAAAGATTTCAATTTTGCTAACTTAAATATAAATAAACCCAATTTCGGTGCGGGTAAATGATATGATATTGTGAATGCGGGGGGGAGGAATGCTGAGGGGTGGTATGTAACATTCATTTAATTGCGGATGGAGCTCTTGATTCCTGCAGTGATTGTGTTATGCCGGCTATTATTTTAGAAGATTATTGTGTGGCTGGAGGTAACAATCCGGTAACGTCCCCCCTGCCCGGAAAAGCGCCGGGGGTGCCTGGAAGGTGCGTGCGTGGACACCCGGCGCGACCGCCGCCTTCCCGGGCACCAGGGAAGGAATRAAACTCCACCGAGAGGTGAGCGAGGGCCGAGAGACTGGAGTCAGTGTCTACATTGCAAGTCTCAACCAAACGGATTGGATTTATTATTGTTGTTGTTGTTATTATTATTATTGCTGTTGTTGTTRTTATTGGCTTGCGCACGGGCGGAGAGCAGGGCCGCGGCAGAGCACGACCCCACGGGACAGCCCCGCTCCTCAGGGCGCGGGGCTCGGCGAGGGGGACCCTGAGGTCCCCGGTTACGTCAAATGGAGAGAGAGAGAAAAAAAAAAAAAAAAAAAAGGCAGGGAAACAGGGAAAGACCCTCTGCGCGGCCGCGGGAAGGCGCGGGCGGCCTCGGCGGAGGCTGCACGGCAGCAGGTGGGGGCTGCACTGGGGCACCCTCTGCCCTGCAGAAAGTGAGGGGCAGCAGCGGCCCCCGCACTGGACCCGGGTCCCCCCCCACGTGCACCCCGATATTTAGGCTTCCCCTTGCCAGGAGGGAGCAACGAGCCGAGCGCGCGGCCGCTCTGGAAGCATCCGGGCCGCTGGGGACACAGGCAGCGCCCGGTGACAACTTGGCCCGTCTCCTCTTGCGGCCCTCTGCGCAGGGCGCTTAAAGCAGCGCGGAAGCGGAGCTTGAGTTTTTCGTCAATTAATTTTCAAAAAGCTGGAAAAAAGCCTTATTTTCCTTCTCCCGTGAAAAAATCCAATTTCGCGGCTGCTTCAACACGGCCTGAGGTGCTCGCTCTGAGCTGTGAGGGAAAAATACACAGGCTAGGAAGAAGCAGAATACAGAAAGCCTCAAATTGAGGCAACACAAACAAATAAACAAACATAAGAAACAACAGCAACAACAGCAAAAGCGACACAATACGAATTCATCTGTATACTGGCGTTTGATCTGCTTCTTACTCCAGAAAAAAAAAAAAAAAAAAAAAGCAAAACAAACCAAAACAGAATAAAGCAGCACAGCAGTCACAACTTTAAGCCCAACTCACCCTCGCAGTAGCTCCTACGACTATATATAGAGAGATTCGTTTTTATTCTTCCATCAAAGTTTCAGTCCAAAGTAACCCCCCCACCCGCGGCAGACACAGACACCCGCCTCGGACACGCGCGGCCGCCCCTTCCCTCCCGACCCCGCGCGGCCGCGCAGGGACCGCGCCCGGCGCGCTCCKCAGAGAGAGCGGCCCTGGGGGGTTGTTTTGGGGGGGAGACCGTCAGGGACGGAGGGAGGGAAGAAGGCAGGAAAGCGGATGGGGCCGCCGCTGCGCCGGCCGCCGCCTCGCGTGGGCGCTGGGAGCGTGCGCGGGATTTGCGCGGCGGGCAGCGGAGCGGCTCGGGGGATGTGCGCGCGGCGCGGTGCTGCGCGGTGCGGCGCGGTGCGGTGCGCGGAGCTGCGCGGGGGGCGGCGGCGCGCGCGGCGCAGCGTGCGCGCTCCCCCCCCAGCCCGCCCCGTCCCCACGCGTTATTTATCCGCGCGGCTCCGCGCGCGCCCATTGGGCGCCGTCACGGGTGTCAGCGGCCGCGGCGGCGCCTCATTGGCCGCCTCCACGTGCGGGGCCGCCTCACGTGCTTCCGGTGCGAGTGAAAAAAGTGCGGTGAGGGATTTTTTAGGGAGAGTTTGTTGCAAAGATCGGAGCTGTCAGAGATTTGCTTTAAAAATTATATATATATTTCTATATAAAAAAATAACTCGGGCGCCGTGCAAGCTGGCGATTAAAGGCTGTGGCGAGCACGGTCTGCGGCAGAGCGGAGCATGACACGCGGGGCAGCGCAGACCTGCCGAATTTGTAGGAAGATGGGTAGATTTTAAAGGTTTTTTTTTTAGGGGGGAGCTTTTTTTGGGGGGGAGAGACCGCGTTGTTGTTGCATATTTTTTTTTACGCAGTGGTGGACATATAAACTGCTCGTGAAAAGCGGGGACTAAGCCTTCGAGCTTCTCCCCAATTTTTTTTTTTTTTTTTTTTTTTTTGGATCCATAGGTTTTTTTTTCCGTACGAGGCGGAAAAAAATCTCAGCTCCGACCCAACAAGTGGATTTTATTCTTTTTCTCATTTTTT
>NW_020455653.1:46135-52272 GCF_003342845.1 Nothoprocta perdicaria
CAGCCCCGCCGCCCGCGCGCCCGACGGCGACACTCACGCGCCCAAGTACGGCGAGCACGGCAGCCCCGCCATCCTCCTCATGGGCTCCAACGCCGCCGCGCCCGGGATAAAGCCCGACTCGCAGCAGCCGCTCGTGTGGCCCGCCTGGGTCTACTGCACGCGCTACTCGGACAGACCGTCCTCGGGTAAGCGAGCGCGCAAGATCCGGGCAAGGGTGCTCGTGCCACAACCCCGTCTCTTTTTTTTTTTTTTTTTTTTTCCCCATTTTCCCCCGCCTCGCTTTGACTCCCGGCCGGCCGAGGACTTGGCCTCGGGTGGGAAGAGGAAGAGGGGTCCTGGGTCACACAGGGCGAGAGGAAACGCACCCCCCCCCCCCCCGCACTTCTCCGAATTTGAAAGTGACGCCGGGTCCCGATCCGGTCCCCAACCCCGGGCCCGGCTCCGCATTCAAGTCGGGCGAGCTGGAGGGGTTGGGGGGTGGATCCCTGTCCCTTGCCCCCCTCCCGCGCCGCTCTGCTCCGGGGCTCCGCGGCAGCGGCCTGGCAGCAACGGCGAGGAAGGGCAGCAGACTTTGCTGCTCGTTCGCTTTTCCAACCTTTCTCTTTTTTGTTGTTGTTGTTTTTATTTTCCCTGCGAGCCGATGGTCGTGCAGGGGCTGCAGGGGGGTGCAGAGGGAGATCTCAGGCCCGTGTTGGAAGTGCTGGGGGGGCGGTGGTCAGTATTATTTTATTTTTATAATGCAGGCGGCCGGGGGAGCGCGGGGAGGGAAGCGGCGGAGCCGGCCCGGCCTTAGGCCGCGCGGAGCAGCCGAGCGGGCGGCCCAGGGGGTGTCCGGCCGCGGGCAGCCCCGGACGAGCCGCCCTGCGGGCTCTGGGCTCCCAGCCCTCGCTCTGCCTCTCGCCTCGGGCTTGTCCTCCCCTTCCCCTGAAGTGACACCGCCAGGCCCTTTATTTTATCACTGTTACTATTTTAATTCTAGTTATTTATATATGGTGTGTATATATGTGTGTGTGTGTGTGTATATATCTATGTGCATGTGTATGTGTATGTATACATATATATATATATATACACATAATGACGGGCACAGCGAAGAGGCGCTGCCCCGATGCCGGGCCGGCTGCAGGCGCCCGCCGGCAGGGCCAGGGCCGGCTCCGCTGGGCTGGTGCAGGCCGGGCGCTCCGGGGGGACGCGGCGCTGGCCGGTGCGGCCCGGTCCGGAGGCGCTGCCAGCGCAGCGAGGCCCGGTCCCGCTCCCGGTGCCGCCCGTTGCGGCCCGTAGGCCCCGCGCAGCTCCGGGCGGCCGGTGCGTGCGGCGCTCGCGGCCCGAGCCGCCTCGCTCGTCGTTATTGACACGTCGGGCTCCTTGAAASCCAGAAAAGCCGCTTTGATTGACGGCCCTGATTGACGGCTGATAGAGCTGTCACGGCGCGGGCCGCGCTGCCGGCCGCGCGCGTCCCGCCGGGCGCCGCGCACTCGCGCCTGCCCTGCCCGTTCGTGGGGACGGCGCAGGAGCCTCCGGCCCGCGGAGCGGGGACGGCAGCGGCTGCTCTTTGTTGTGCGGGACCGGGCCCGCCGCCTCCCGGCCCGGCCCGCAGCTTCCCGGCCCGGTCCCGGTCCCGCTGCGGCGGCTCCGCGCTGGCGGCCGCGGGGCTCCCGCTTCCCTCCGGGAAGGCTCCTCGTTCCGCGGGGCTCCGGGCCTGCTCCGAGCGGGGCGGCGGCGGCCGGGGGAGGCGGGGGCCATGGGCAGCCCCCCGTGCAGCTCCGTCCCCTCCTTACGGCCAGGCCGGGGGAGCCGCGGGGCCTCCGCGCTGCCGCCCGGGCCGCGCTGCCGCGGGCCGCTCCGCTCCCGCGCATCCTCGCACGCCCCAGCCCTCCAAGAGCCGGGCCCCAACGTGCCCCGTCCGAGGGGGCCGGGGCGGCGGGGGGTGCGTCCCCTTTTGCCCCCGTCCCCCGCGCTCGCGGTGCGCGGAGCGCTGCGCGGCCCTGCCCAGCGGCGCGTGTGTGCCCTGCCCGCAGGCCCGCGCACCAGGAAGCTGAAGAAGAAGAAGAGCGAGAAGGAGGACAAGCGGCCGCGCACCGCCTTCACGGCCGAGCAGCTGCAGCGGCTCAAGGCGGAGTTTCAGGCCAACCGGTACATCACGGAGCAGCGGCGGCAGAGCCTGGCGCAGGAGCTCAGCCTCAACGAGTCGCAGATCAAGATCTGGTTCCAGAACAAGCGCGCCAAGATCAAGAAGGCGACGGGCATCAAGAACGGGCTGGCGCTGCACCTCATGGCCCAGGGACTCTACAACCACTCCACGACCACGGTGCAGGACAAAGAGGAGAGCGAGTAGGCGCCCCGCGGAGCCCTGCGCGCACAGGTGCTATTTAAAACCAGATCTATTGTCTATCCATAGTATAAGGACTCCACTTAAAAAAATTAATAATAATAATATGAACACTTACAAAAAAAAATCTCTATATAGCCAAACAGCATATGACCTTGTATATATTTAATTTCAGGTAAGGAATATGTGTAGCGATCTCTATTTGCTGGACAGTTTCTCTCTGCCCTTCTCTCTTCTCGTCTCTTTTGTTTGTTCGTTTGTTTTGTTTGCTTTCCTTTCCCTTTCGATGTTCGTTGCTCTTGCTTTACAGTAAATGTCACTTTCCTGATCTTTCGTTTGATTTTTATTTTTGTGTGTGTGTGAATTTCTGTCTCTTTTTTCTTTTTTTTTTCTTTTTCCCGAGGAAAAAAAAAATCTGATCCACAGACTGCGAGACTGAACCCGCCGCTACAAGCCAAAGATTTTATTATGTTCAGAAATCTGTAGTCTGAAATAAAGTGTAGACTGTGTTCAGGATTCAGGCTGACTGTAATTCTTTAATTTGGTGTATACATGCTTGTATATATATAAATGTATTTTATATTTATATATATATGCACAATGTGCTGTTTATGTGGTGCCATTTCGTTGGCTTGATTAATCCTTTTCGATAGATTATTACGACATTTTAAAACCAATCATTCCCTGTTTTAAATACTCTCCAATTCTTTTTTTTTTTCCCGTTTTTCTTTATTTTCTTTTCTTCTTTTTCTTTTTTCCCTCCTTTTTTTCTTTTAGCTGGAGTATTTTTTTTTTAAAAAGGTTTTTTCGGTCGCTGTTTCTCCTCTCTCGCCTCTCTCCCGCTTTTATTTTTTATTATTTTTATTTTTTAAGGAAAAATAAAACCCGCTTCTTATTAGCTGTACTATTATATCCCGGAGGAAAATAACTGAAGCCGCCTGGCGCTTTAGAGCTGCGGGACGTGCTGAGAAGGGCTCTGCTTGACAGCTCCTTGCCCCACTCGCGGTGGGGCGGGCCCCCCGCTGTCTTCCCCACATCCCGCGGCTCTGCCGGGCCGGAAGGGCAGCGGGGCGCTGGGGGGGACCCCGACCCGCAGCCGCCTCTCGCGCCCCGCCGTTCCGGCCGTTTTAAGGGCGCCCGTCGGTGTGCGCAGCAGCGCGGAGCCCCGCTCCCCACTGTGTTTTTTGCACCTACCCCGTCCCGTTTGGGATCCCCGCGGCTGCGAGGCGGCCCTCGGGCTGCCCCGACGGGACGAGACGGAGGGGGAGGCCGGCGCGGGGCTGCCCGGCCGGGGGGCCCGCGGCGGGGCCGAGCGGCCGCAGGGGCCCGGTTCAAGGCGCGGGGCTTTCGGGCGCTTTTGCTCTGCCTTCCTGCTCCGTTCCGAGCCCTGCTCCCCTCCGCGGAGCCGGTGGGGCAGGAGCAGGATCTGGGATCCCTCTCCAATAGGCTCCCCGCTTTGCTCCCGAGGACGCCGCGATCCTGGGCCCGGAGAGGCCACGGCCGGGGGAGCCCCGGGGCCTGCGGCGGCTCCGCGCCCGGGATGCGGCCCCTTCCCGGCGCCGGTGCGGGCGGCGGGAGCAGCGGGGCAGCACCAGGCTGGGTCTGGTAATTTATTTTTGTTGTGCTGTTTTGCTTTGCTATTTTTTCGTGTGTTTTGGGGGTTTGTGTGGTTGCTTTTTAACCATTCCTGGCGGGCGCTGCCGCCCCGGAATGAGCTGTCGCCGTCCTCGGACGGAGGCGCTGGCCCTGCCGGCACCTGCATGCAGTGGGGCAGCCCCCCTGTTCTCACCCCCGTCTCCAAACACTGCCCCTCTACCCCCTCCCCGCTGCCCCCTTCCCTCCCCGCCGGCCGGGCCTCCTCTGCTCGCCGAAGCTTCGCCGCTGCTCTCCGCAGGCCCGGGAGCCGGGAGGTTTCAATAAACGTTGTACAGCGCCATCTAAAGAGCCCAAATCCCTCTCCCTTTCTCACATTTGTTTTGTTTTGTATGTATATTTTTTCCCTCTCTCTGTCTGTCTCCCTCTTCCTCCCTTTCCTTTCCCTTTCCTATGGAATTGAACCAGACACTTAAATCTTCTTCCCCGAGGTCAATAATCCGTTCCCCAAAGACCCCTCCGCCCTGCACGGGCTGCGCGGGGCCAGCGCGACCCGTCGCTGCTGCCGTCGGGGGGAAGGCACCTAAGGCTGCACGTGCGCGCACACACACTCACACACACACTCACACTCACACGCAGCACACACTCACACCCTGCCAGGCCCGCGGGAAATCCCACACGTCCCAGTTTCATTTCACCTCTCCCGCTACCGCGCCGCGCCCCCCGTCTCCCTCTCCCCCCAACCTCGCTCCGCGGTTTCCCCCGACGGCAGAACCGGCCCGCAGCCCCCGACGGGCCGCGCAGAGCGGCCACATCGCGGCTACAGACGGCGGAGGAAGCGGGGACAGAGCAAAGGGGGCCGAAAGGGCGTTATTCAAAGGGGCGAGGTTAACCCCTCCGCACGCAGCTCTGCTCTGGGGCTTCTCGCCGAGCGCAGCCCGGGGTGCCGGCCCCGGGCTCAGGATCCCTCGGGCTCCGCCAGGGCGGTTTGGGGGGCCGGACAGGAGCGGCATGGGGAGGACAGGAGCGGCATGGGGAGGAGGGGAGCGCTGGGGGGCGGGCACGCGCTGAGGCCCCGAGCAGACCGCCGGGCTGGCCCAGCCCCTCCCGGGCAGGACAGGGGCTGGACGGCGCGGAAGGGACCCCCTGTCCCGCGGGGAGCCTCGGGCCGGGGGAGCTGCGAGCCCCAGCTTGAAGGTAGGGCGGCCTCCCCCCTCCCTGCCGTCGGAAACGGGGGCAGCCGCCTCCACCCATCCGGAGGGGCTGAGAATGGCAACCAGCACCGAGCAGAGGAGCCCCCCGACTGCCCCCGACCCCCTCCGTTCGCCAGTGGGTCCCCTCTCTGCCCGCCGCCCCCTGATTCCCGAGCCCCTGGCGCCCCCGACTGCCCCGGGGGGCAGTGGTGGGAGGGGAGGGGGCGCAGGGGGGGTGTCCTGCCGCTCTGCATCTGCAAGTGCCACCGGTGTGTGTGTGGGGGGGTGAGTCACGCGTGGTGCCCCTGACCGCCCCGTCGGGACGGGACGCGGAGCCCGTCGGGGACCTTGTCGCTCTGCGCCGCCTTTCCAGGAATCAAAGTGGATGCGGTTGTGACACGTATCCGGCGGGTCAGAGGTCACGTTTCCCCATCCCAATTACAAAGGTTTCGAGCCATGTTTATCTTGAGGGCTCCGACGGCGGGAGCGCTACAAGACAGGCTCCTTTTCCCAGGACCCCCCCACCGCCCCAAATTTATTTCGGGGACCTCAGGGTGTCCTCGGATCGGCTCCAGTCCCAGGTCCCGGCGCAGGGTCCGCCCTGGCAAAGAACCGGGAGCAGCAAAGGGGAGTCTGGCYGTCGGCACCGGTCCCCACCGAGACGCTCCCCGACGAAGGGAGGATGCGCCACACTCCCCCGCGACCCCCCTGCGATGTCAAAACCCTCGGGGGCCGGGATGGAGAGATCCTGTTCTGAGCGATTTTGCAGCGTTTTGCAAGCCCCACACGCCTCCCTGCCCGTCCAGCAAAGTCCGAGGCAGCTCTAACAAGTCACCAAGGGCGGGTAGGGGGTCTGCTGGCCCGGCAGGCGCTGTGGGGGGCGAGGGGCTGGCGGGGGCTGCTGCCCCCCCCCCAGGGGTCCCCTGACAGCCCCCTCGGGGGCACAAGTGGCCGTCCAACCCCGCGGGGGCAGCGGGGCCCGGTGGGGCGCTGCTCGGCGCCCCCCAACCTGCTGCTTTCTG
>NW_020455653.1:53026-54826 GCF_003342845.1 Nothoprocta perdicaria
ATTTTATTTTATTTTATTTTATTTTATTTTATTTTATTTTATTTTATTTTATTTTATTTTATTTTATTTTATTTTATTTTATTTTATTTTATTTTTTATTTCGTTTGGCTTTATGTGACTTTACTAATCTGTTTTGTTTTCACACTCTCTGCTGGGCCGGTGCCGGGGCAGCCGGGGCCAGAGCTCCCAGCCCAGGGAGCTGGTGGCGCCCCAGCTCTGCGGGGAGCCCCTGGGTTTCGGGGGGCCGGGCAGCCCTGCTGGGGCGTGGGGGGCAGTGGGGCAGGAACATCCTGTCTCATCCCATCCCGTGGGGCACCAGYGTGGGGCCGGATCAGGCTGGGCTGAACGGTGTGGGGCCCCCGGTGCCCGACACCYCCAGGCTCCAGCACCGGCGCTGCTGGGCTCGAGGATGTGGGACAGCAGCCCCGGGACCTGAGGGCCAGCGGCAGCGATGGGACATTTTTCTTTCCCYCCTTTTGGATTACTAGATTAAGACCACTCTCATTTTTATTCCCCCAAACCTGAGATTTCCAACAACCCCTCGGGAGCTGCGCTGGGCCAGGATGCCAGGCCAGGCACCAGCCAAGGGCCGACCYGGGCAGGAAGGGCCCGGGAGGGACCTGGGTGGTGGGTCCACTCGGTTAGGAAGAGACTGAAGGCAGCACAGAAGATAACTGGCATCAAATTTTAAGTTCAGTCCCATTTTTTTTTTTTGAGCAATATGCCCCTTTTCTCCCTCCAAATAAATAAATCATAACGGCCTGACAGGTCCCCGTTACAATAAACTTGACCAGATCTTCCCGCAATTAGTTCCGCGTTCTCGCTGCTCTGGTAAAAGTCTTGTTAAATGTGATTAATGTTAAAATAAGCTACCCTCGGCCGCACTTTGCGAGATCTTTATTGGAAAAGAGCAAGTCCTTAAGCTTCTTAAGGAGATGGATCCATAATGAAGGAGGATGGCTGCTGGAGATAAGGCTAGAGATAGGAGCTGACTTGCAGATACCTCCGCGCTGCGGCTGCTGCCTCCTCCGCCTCCTTTTGCTGGGAGGGAGGAYGGGAGGCCTGGAGGTTCCTGCAGGCAGGAGGGGCTGGTGCTGCCTGCAGGGCACCAGGCAGGAGCGAGCGCCTGGCACTGGGTCACTGTGATCCCTGGAAGCTGTCCCGGGATCTGGTACTTCGAGGAGAAACAGCAGGAAAGGACTTAGGCACTGGGATGCAGGCACCAAGAAGAGGTCCCAAGGAGGTGGCCTTCTGGCTGGGAAGTGGGGCAGTCCTCACTGTGCTTTAAGACCTTTAATTGGGCTGAAAAGGTGATTGGGCTTTTATGTTTTGTTTTGATTTGGGTTTCCTTTTGGTCCAGAGGGCAGGACTTTTCCTTGACCTTTCCCCTTCTGCCTGTTTCTCCGTGAATGACCCGGCTGTGCCCGTGTGATGGCCCCGGGTTGGGAGCTCTGCTCTTCTCCCAAGGGACCCAAGCAGGACCTGCCCTGAGGCACCTGCGACCCCGGCGGKGGCAGGACCCGTCCTGCTCACGCCACGGGGTGGATGCACCAGGATGGCCCGGGACAACGTGACGGGTCGCCCCTCTCCAGCCCAGGCTCCTGGGGGAGCTGGTGAGGTCCATGGTGGAGGGGAAGACACGGAGGGAGTTTTGCAGCGGAGGTTCACAGCCTGCAGCAAGAAGGGAGATAAATGCTAGTGGCAGCCCAGAGATGTCACATGTAGCCTGTTACTCCTGTACACAAATTTTCTTTTCTTTCTTTTTTTTTTTTTTTTTTTTTTTTTTTTTTTTTTTTTTTT